>NC_133325.1:46752612-46977612 GCF_042186555.1 Aquarana catesbeiana
CACCATACTCGCACCCCCCTCTCCCTGTGTCACCACCCTCCCTGTCCCCCCTCCCCCTGTGTCCACCCCAATACCTGCCCCCCCCTCCTCCCCCCTGTGTACACACCAACCTGATCCCCCTCCCTGTGTCACCACATACCAGCACCCCCTCTCCCCCCCTGTGTCACCACCATACCTGATTCCCCCCTCCCCCCTGTGTCACCACATACCTGCACCCCCTCTCCCCCCTGTGTCACCACCATCCTGATTCCCCCCTCCCCCCTGTGTCACCACATACCTGCACCCCCTCTCCCCCCTGTGTCACCACATACCTGATTCCCCCCTCCCCCCTGTGTCACCAACATACCTGCACCCCCCTCTCCCCCCCTGTGTCACCACCATACCTGATTCCCCCCCTCCCCCCTCGTGTCACCAACATACCTGCACCCCCTCTCCCCCCCGTGTCACCACCATACCTGATTCCCCCCTCCCCCCTGTGTCACCAACATACCTGCACCCCCTTCTCCCCCCTCTGCTGGGGGCACCTTATGTAAGGACAGACCTCTGCTGGGGGAACCTGATGGCATCTGGTGGCAGGCGACGTGGCAGGTGACATGCTCAGGGGTCCACTGATTCTGCATTATGGTGAGTTGAATGAATTTCATTATTTATATTACAATGTAATAATAGTAATAATGCGCTTCAATCATCCTGACACCATAACAACCATGGTGCCGGGATGATTGAAGCGCTAACACCAGGTGTTTGGAGTATCTTTATCTGCTGATTGTTAAACTCTGAATACACATTGCTATTATGGTGTAGGGTCTGGGTCTGCTTTCCCTCCTCCCTCTACCCCCCTTTCCCTCTGCATCCCTCATTCACCTCAGACTCTAACCACACCCCATTTAGCCACGCCCATGTAAGCCACGCCCACTATTTCACGTAAACCACGCCATTTTTTGCTGCACGCCTACTAACGCATGCCCCGCCCCCTAATTATAGGCTGACTCCGCCTACAGCCAAAAAAAGTGTCCCTAATTTTTTTTCCCAATGTTGGCAACTATGCATATATTGGAAGAACCTGTCATATGGTCACTGCCAATATTATACTATGTATAGAAAGAATAGAGACAGGTGCATAAACACTGATTTTGTCCCATTTTTATCTACCTCATATAGTTCTGCCCATACACTTGAAGACAACTCATCGAGAGATGTGATTGCTTCAAAGAAAGACGTTCAGCAACGTTAATGTAGTTACCTGATTGGATTAATGCATCCCAATACGGAGTGATGCAAGGTTTTAAATGAGCACTTTTGTGAAGCTGGAGTGGCGGGGTTATCAGAGAGTGATAAGTTTCACAATCCTTTATAAGTTGCAAAGAATAATATTCACACATGTAGGAATTGAAGCAAAAGCATTTATTCACACATAGACTCCTGTAAATCAGGAGACTTTTGGTCGCATTATTGCGACAGGACGCCAGTTTTCTGCCCAGCTTCCAATTCACATATGTCACCACGTTTTTTGAAAGTTGAAATCATCATGTATATACACATACACACACATATAAAGAATTGCTTTTCATCATTATTTTTATCTTTATGTCGTTAAAAATTTTTGCATATATTTATGCACCATACACACATATTTAGTCTTTTCTTGTAGACACTGATAGTGGTGTTGGATGCACATCTTTTTATCACATGCATATAGACCCAATTCCAATTCTTATCCTATACACCGTTTACATTATACCGCAGCCACCAGCTCACATAGTTTGCCCATACTTGCACCTATCCGTATGATAATTTATACGCTTGAACGTCAAATTCCAGCACCCATCTCATTTTTGTGGTTTTGAAAAATAACAAACATGTTTTCAAAAACCTTGAATAGAATTTTTTATTATTTATATATGTTGACATTTGCCAATATGAATACATTTCATTATATATTCATGTCTTCATTAGTGATTTCACTATAGGACGCACATCCAATCACATCTATGCCAAAAGATCCCACACAGACTAACGATCAGCTGTTTCAAATCAGATAATCAATATGTAGTCATGTGGTAGATAAATTATGTGTATATAAGTGGTGATCACTTTCGTACAAACCAGCTATGAGTAAGCGCTCTATGGGAGCGTGAAACGCGTTAGCGGTTAAGCTGCATTATCCCAACAAAGCCATGTACGGATTTTAATTATGTTATTACTTTTTCAATAAAGAGGATTTTATTTTCACTTTTTCCAATCCGGAGTGCGGCTGTCCAGATTTTTCCATCACATGCTAATTGTAAAGGCTTATATGCAAGTTATTGTCATAAAAAGTGTATGGGACCGGGTACTGCCCCAGGGGACATGTATCAATGCAAAAAATACGTTTTAAAAAGGACCGTTTTTTCAGGAGCAGTGATTTTAATAATGCTTAAAGTGAAACATAAAAAAGAAATATTCCTTTAAATATCATGCTGGGGGGTCCCCTTAGTCTGCTTAGTCTGCCTGTAAAGTAGCACATCTGTCTCATGTGTTTTACAGTCCTGCAGCAAAATTACATTTCTAAAAGAAAAGATTTCATTTAAACTTGCTCGCGGTTGTAATGTATTGCTGGCTCCCGGTAATATAGATAAAAATCAATTCAACGCAAAAATAAAAAAGAAAATTGGCATGGGGTCCCCCCAAAATCCATGCCAGACCCTTATCCAAGCAAGCAGCCTAACAGGCCAGGAAAGGGGGGGTGAGCGAGCGTCCCCCCCCAAAGCACCTTGTCCCCATGTTGATGAGGACAAGGGCCTCATCCCCACAACCCTTGCCCGGTGGGGGTCTGCGGGCAGCGGACTTATCAGAATCTGGAAGCCCCCTTTAACAAGGGGCCCCCTGATCCCTGCCCGCCCCCTATGTGAATGGGTATGGGGCCACCCGTTGACGTAACCAGATGACCCCGACCCTCTGACGGCGCATGACGTCAGAAGGGGCAGGGTCTCTCGGTTACATCACCAGGAGGCCCCACCCCTGCCTATATAACAGCTGTCACTGTGAAAAGACAGCAGTCAGCGGGAGGCCTCCCATGGAGGCGGAGGTTTTTTTTTTTCTATTTTTCGGGCCTGTCAGCATCATGATTGAAAATGGATGGACCATTGCGGGACACTTTATTTATTAATAAAGAAATTGTCAAAAACTGTGTTTTGTGGTCTTTACTTATTGACACTTTTTTTTTTGGAGAATGGGTAGGGGTACATACCCATTCACATGGGGGGGCAGGATCTGGGGACCCCCCTTGTTAAAGGCGGCTTACAGATTCTGATAAGCCCCCCACCCACAGACCCCCACAACCAGCGGGCAAGGGTTGTGGGGATGAAGCCCTTGTCCCCATCTAAATGGGGACAAGGTGCTTTGGGGTGACCCCAAAGCACCCTCCCCATGTTGAGGGCAAGCAGCCTGATATGGTTCAGGGGGGGCGCTCACTCATCCCCCCTATTCTGACCTGCCAGGTTGCATTCTCAGATAAGGGTCTGGTATGGGTTTTGGGGGAGCCCCATGCCATTTCTTTTTTTAAATTGGCGCGGGGTTTCCCTTAAAATCCATACCAGACCTGAAGGACCTGGTATGGATTATGGAGGGGACACCCCACACCTTTTTTTTTTTTTTTTTTTTTGTTTTTACATTTTGGTGCAGGGTTCCCCTTACAATCCCTACTAGACCTGAAGGGCCTGATATGATTTTGGGGGGACCCCCACGCCATTGTTTTTTAAAATTTTGGCACGGCATTCCCCTTAACCACTTCAATATATACTACACTGCCTACACTGACTGAATATAGAGGCAAATTTCGGCAAACACCCCCACAAGTTCGGTTCGTTTGCAAGCTCATCCCTACTCCCAAGCATAGAAGGAGGTTTGAAGCCACCAACGAAGTGATTGGTGCCCCATCAAGTGTCTTTGTGCTTTAATAATGCCTACAAACAATGATGGACAGTTATTATACATATCAACCTGGTCTGTTTCCCTGTTGAACAAAGTAAACTATTAATGGCGATTGGTGAAGTAAAGTTGCAATACCTAACATAGGTTCCTATGTTTTTTTAGGCTGGGTTCACACTGCAGTACGGAGTGGCTCACAGCCATTTCAGGTCCGATTTTGGTCCTAATATTTTGGCTAAATTCAGGCCTGAAATGGACCAGAAGATGCACAGGAGTCCTATGCAATTCGCTCCGGAGCCGCTCTGGAGATGTGTGAACCGACTCCATTGAGAGCCGGTCACAATATCCTGACATGTGAATTGGATGCGGGGAAATCCACATCCAATTTGCAATAGTGTGAACCCAGCCTTAATGACCTTTTTATTAACCTTTATAGAGACATAAGAAGCAAAATCCATAAAGCTGGCAGTGAGAGTCCAAAAAATTACTAGTCTAGTCTCAATATTCCAACCTAATCATCCTCTTTGTTCCTCCCAAGACTTCCTGCTTTCTAGCTTCCTCATCACTTCCTCCATATTCGCCTCCAGGTCTTCTCCTGAGCCTCTCCCATCCTCTGGAATACCCTACCCCCAATCTGTCAGATTATCTCCAAATCTATCTACTTTTAGGCGATCCCTGAAAAATTTTCTCTTCAGAGAAGCCTACCATGCCTCCACCTAACAAGTGTTCTTTTATTTTCTTCATCAGCTCATCCCCACAGTTATTACCCTTTCATAACATTTGACCCTCCCTCCTAGACCGTAATCTCTAACGAGCAGGGCCCTCTGTTCCCTCCTATATTGAATTGTATTGTAACTGTACTGTCTTCCCTACTGTTGTAAAGTGCTGAGCAAATTGTCAGCGCTATATAAATCCTGTATAATAATAATAATTAAGGCCACACTGTAGGTATAGCAGATCACATCATATAACTTACTAAGCAGATAATAATTATTCCTTGAAGGGGGAGTCAGGAAGGGGAGACGCCTAAAAGGTGTAGCCTAATGCAAAAGGCCCAAAGATGATGAATGTAGAAAATAACTCTACTGGGTGAAGGACCCAACATCCCAAATATTGGAGGGGGAATCCGCCCTTTATCTGTAGTCTCCCAGCCCCAGGGTCCCAATGTAACATTAGTCCTTAATCTAATCTCAGAGTCACAGCACACCATATTCTCTCTAAATATTTTAGAATGCACATGAAGGAAGCAGCAGTGCCCTTGTCTGAGCCTTGAGTTAACCTTTGACCCATAAAAGGACCTGTAACATTGTCAAAGGTGAATGATGAAGGGTTAGAAAAAGGTAAGTGAAAGAGATATGGAACAGGGCGAATCATAGAAGCCTAGGGCTACGGAGTCAGCTAATTGTTTAAACACCAGAGGGGGGATAGCTCTCCAGAGAAGGAAAATCTTCAGCCTTCAACTCTGAGGGGAGACGGGGGGGGGGGGGGGGGGCAGGAAGGAGTAACAATATGCCCAGAGTATTGGAATAGGGACAGAAGAGGTGAAGTCTTGCCACCTGGGTACAGAAGAGAGTGTGAGGTCTGTCAATGGGGTAGGGTGCAAAAGTACTTGCTCCTGCTATGGATTCCGGATGATTATGGAGCACAAAAGCCCAAAGGAGTACCTACTGACAGAAGCCTCACCCTCATTGTGCAAAAATCACTCTGACGCAACAAATATAGACATACAAGAGTCCCAATACATCAGACATAACCAGAAAAATAAAACAGCCATTAGCAAGTTGTGACAGGTTTCCCACAAGCTTCAAACTATGCCAAAGCTTGCCGAAACCCTACAAATAGCTTATTTATTCTAAAAGCCAGCTCTACCTTTAAGATCTGTGTTCAACAATCCCAAGTTGGAACTGAAGGTTGCTTTAAGAAAGAGCCAATTTCAAGATATCTGGGCAAAACTTAATGAAAGATTTGGCAATACTGTGTAAATACCTGCTGTCTGAATTTTTCCTCAGGCTAGCATTTAAAAGTTGGAACCTGTGTGGTGTAAATCTTAACATCAACCTGATTCTTAAATAAACCCACTTCTAAATCATATTTCATGCTGTAACATCAGTAAAAAGTATAATGTGACAACCATAAATGCTATCAGGGGATACCAGCAGCAAAATTATGCAAACTGTTACATGATAAAAACATTAAAACTTATTTACAATGCACCAAAAATGCCAATGGGCAATCAGAATTGCCATGGGCACATGGAATCACCTGAACTAGTAAATGGGGCCTTCAGTTAGCAGTTCATGTGTCACCATAGAAATCCATGTTTTGTTTTAAAAAGATGAGCCTTTTACTGCTTTTCTCCAGTCATGAATAGCAGAGGGATCGAACACAGGGATTCTGCTTTTACTTACCAACAGGATATTCATGAAATTATGCGTAGCACCCTCCTAGCGTAGGATGCTAGGTAAATGTAGTTCTGGCTCCTTCTGCAATCAAGGGAGTGATCACTTGCCCTGGTCTGTTCAGGGTTTTACAAGCTGGAGTTTGATTGCTTCCCCCTGACTCCGGAAAAGCTTCAGAGTTTAGGGTGGGAGATCCAAAATAACCAGCCTGAATATTTATCAGTTCCAGCCAATCTCTGGAGAGGAGTGTCCAGAAGGGGGCAGGAATGGTGATAAATTATCTAAGGCACTGGAGTTCATTCTCCCCAGAGATGGAGGGGCTGCTGCCCTTAGGCAGCCCATGGACTGAACATCTGCTCTAGAGATCTCAGCGGTGTCAGAGCTGAGGGCCTAGGTAGATTTTTGCTAGAAGCTGATTGCAAAACCCTCACCGACAAGGGTTCTGGTCTGGAAAGGGACCGTCTCACTCACTGGACCATGTCTGGAGAAAGCTGGAAGGTGGCAGCTGTCTTAGGGGCTTATGATTAAAGACCCTAAACTGAGCTCTGTGCCTGTACAGTGTTCTGGAGATTGCACTGGGTGGCAGCAGTTATGCATCAGCGCAACATAACCAGAAGTCAAATGACTTGCCTCATGGTCCTCAGCTGTGAGGCATTAGATTGCCCAACACCCACAATTACTTAAGGAGAAGTTTGTTCTCTAAGCATTGAGAGCTAAACATTTTGGAGTATCCTGTGCTCTAATCCGCTCTACTGTTAAAGTTCCTCAGGCAATAAATTACAAAAATACATCCTCAGACTGATTCATCAGAGCCCAAGTGAATGGACTGGTGCTTGGGTGACTGGTAGCCTCTGTACTATCAGGGAAGATCCACGAGTACCAGGGCATCAGACAAGTGAAAGTTTCACTATACTGACTGCCAATTCTGTATTGTAAGATGCTCAAATGGTTTATTTACTGCGTACTAATTTATTATATCATATATTAGACACAGTTTCAAATATTAACGTCTTCCCACCCACCCTGGCGCAGTTTCTGAATGCCCAGGGCACGGGAAAGTATTGGTAATCATGGGACCACTGTGACTGGCTGTCACAGTGGTCACATGATGGGGAGAAAGTTTCACAGGCTACCAATGTTAGTGGGGACCAAGAGCTGTCTTAGGGTGCCTGGGAGCGCTCTCAGCACAGAAACATTGGATGTTCAGTGAAGCATATGTATGGCATGTGGGTGTCAAAGCCCAACCTTTTGCAACTGCACATAAACACTATATTACCAAAAGTATTGGGATGCTTTGTTTGACCATTTTTCCAGAAGCGCATTGGCCTGCACAGAGTCCTGACCTCAACTCGATAGAACACCTTTGTAATGAATTAGAGCGGAGACTGAAAGCCAAGCCTTCTCCTCCAACATCAGTGCCTGACCTTACAAATGTGCTTCTGGAAGAATAGTCAAACATTCCCATAGACACACTCCTAAACCTTGTGGACAGTCTTCCCAGAGGAGTTGAAGCTGTTATAGCTGCAAAGGGTGAGCCAACTCAATATTGAACCCTACGAACTACGACTGGGATGCCATTAAAGTTCATGTGCGTGTAAAGGCAGGCGTTTGTCTATAAATGCCCCCCACCCCATTATATACTGATGTAGCACCCTGATGTTTAGGCAGGGTAGCTCTTAAATGTACCTGCCAAGTGATAGTTGCCTTGGCCGATTGAGGTCAATTGGTTTCACCCTAATTCTGGAGTTGCTGCACTTCTCTCTTCTGTCACTAGATGGCTGGGTATCTGGTGGCATTAGATAAGACAAGGGCATGCAAGGACAGATTAGGAATAGATGGGGTGTCTCAGCCAACGGGCAGAGATTTTCTTGGGCCCCTTGGATTGCTGGTAGAGCCTATTTATTTGGGTGGGGTGAGGTGATCAGGGATTTTTGTGCCACCTGGACGGCTGTCTGGGTGGACATGTGTTGTGCTGCCTAGACATGTGCACAGCCAAAAAATTTGTTCATTTTAGTTTTCGTTTCATTAGTTTATTATTTTTTTCATTTTTCGGGTCATTCGTTATGATCGCGATTCGTAAATTCGTTCATTCGTAAATGCGTTCATTCGTACATTCGTAAATTCGAACATTCGTTCATTCGTACATTTTTACATTTGTACATTTGTAAATTCGTACATTCGTTAATTCATAAAATCGTACATTTGTAAGTTAGAAAATTCGGAAATTTGTAAATTCGAAGTTTGAAAATCCAAAAACCCGAAAATTCAAAAATCGGAAATAGTAACTAACTATTAAATTATAGGTATTGTAATTTCCTTTCAAATTTGACTGTCAGTGAACGTAACAAATATGAATTTATCCGAAGTTACGAATTATCCAAAACGAATGCTGCATCTAAACAAATGGAATGGAACAAATTAATAATAAATAATAATATTAAAATGTTGTTATTATTATTATTTATTATTATTAATTCATTACGTTCCATTCCGTTTTTTTCGGATCATTCATAACTTCGGATAAATTTGTATGTGTTACGTTCACTAACAGCCAAATTTGAAAGGAAATTACAATACCTATAATTTAATAGTTACTAGTAATTACTAATAGTTAAATTATTATTAGTTAACTAATATTTCAGATTTCCGAATTTTCTAATTTACAAATTTACAAATTCACTAATTTACTAATTTACTAATGTACAAATGTACGAATGTACATTCATAAATTGCGAATGTACGAATGCCCGAGTTTACGAATGTCCAATTTTATCGAATTTACGAATATTCGGAAAAATTCGTTAAACGGGTTTTCGTTAATTTGGATATTCCCGAATTAACGAATTTGTCAAAATTCGTTAAAAAACTAATTTGGAACGAAACGAATTGCACATGCCTAGTGCTGCCCCAGGCTGATAGGCCAGAGCCTGAGGCCCTGTTTCTTCCATATGAGGATATACTGACGGATACTTCACAGCTGGAGCGGGAGCACCTGAGGACCCAAAACGCCATATCGTTGCTTGGTTTTACATGCCTACTACCCCTGCAGGGGTGCAGGGAGCTGGTGAGTGGGGAACCTTGAGGGAGAGCACCGCAAGTCACTGGATCTGAACGGCTGCCTTCACGAAAGTCACTTATCACAGACGTTTTTGCCTTTTGTTTTTTTGCTTATGCTGGACTTTGACACACTAAAAAAACTTTTTTCTTAATTTTTTCTTAATTTTTTCTTAATTTTTTCACTATTTTTAGGGTGCACACTGTACCGTATGCCCCAGTTGGGACTACTTATGATATATATAATTTCTGGCCGGTTTATATTTTTCACTTATGTAATTTAGGACACACTTGTGGAACAATTTAAGATTTAAGCATGGGATAATACCAGCTGTATATGCTGACTAATGCCAACTGGAAAGTGGATCACACATTGGGTTTTAAAAAATAGGGGGTACTCCTATTGGACTGATTCCCTTCCATGTCACAGAGTGTGGTGCTTATTGATTTGAGTTAATGTCATTTATTATTTATTATTAAGTTGTCATTTTGTGTTGGTCAACTACACGTTATACACTCTTATGCATGATATATGACTGTTATGTTAGCAAGGTCCACTACTTAGGAGTTGCACACTCACACCCACCCCCTATGTATTCTGAGTGAATGAGGTCTTGCAGTTAAGAGTATTGTAGACTTTTTGGAACTCACATTTAACATCGTTTAAGGTACCCTGTTAAAGGTAGCGCCACCCACCCCTAATTAACCTTTCTCATATGGCTGCTAGGCTATGTGAGGGCCTATCCAAAAGTAAAAGGGCAGCACAGGGTTGGGACTTGCAGTCCAACCAAAAGTTACGGTTCTGTCGGCCAGAGAACCTGTCAGTGGTTGGAGGTAGAAGGTAAGTTGTCGCCACAAAGGGACCAACCACCTTTACCAGGGACCACAGTGAGTAACTGAAGCAAGAACCACAGCAGTATTCTCACCAACTGGGAACGGTGAAGAATTGGGAGACTTCAGCAAGGTGTCAAGCAGGGACCCAGCCAGTGGAGGTGACGCTTGCACAGCAGTCTTGTGTGCCAAGCTAGGGACCGAGCAGGCCAGTGGGGTGACGCTTGAGGAGTATCTGTGAGTGCCAAGCTAGGGACCCAGCAGGAACGCAGGGGTGAAGCTTGAGGAAGATACTGAGTGAGAAGATTGGAGGAGCTAAGGGGAGCCAGCGGCAGTGGATCAGCGGTTCTAAGTGATAGTCTGGGAGCTCAGTTGAGTGAGGAGATTGTGGAGGAGGTGAAAGAGTTCATTACAATCTTTGTTAGAAACTGTTCAAGATCGTTGCCATAGGAGACAGCGTGTCTACACATGCAGATGTGGTGTCCAGCTGGGTGTCTTTCACTGCATGGCTGTCTGCCTATAGAAGTCTCAGAGTCTGCCAATTAACATTGCAACCACTTTAGGTTGTCCTGGCCCTAAACCCTCTCTCCCACAGTTCTGATTAAGAGACAATAAATCTCTTTGCATTTAAGAAGTGTCTGGCGCTCATGAATCTACCTTGAATTACACCCACCATGCCTAGTAACCCACTCCACACAGAAGGATGTCAGCTGTCCCTAACTCTGGAGGTCACCATTAGGCCTCTGGGGACCCGGCTACACTATTATTTATTATTATTATACAGGATTTATATAGCGCCAACAGTTTGCGCATCGCTTTACAACATGATGGCAGACAGTACACTTAGAAGATAAATCAATACAGGAGGGGTCAGAAAGCCCTGCTTGTTAGAGCTTACAATCTAGAAGGGAGGGTCAAGTGGAAACAAAAGGTAATAACTGTGGAGGGTGAGCTGATGGAGAAAATGAAAATACAGTTGTTAGGTGTGGGTAGGGTAGGCTTCTCTGAAGAGGAGGGTTTTCAGGGATCATCTAAAAGCTAATAGAGTAGGAGATAAGTGGACAGATAGGGGTAAGGCATTCCATAGGATTGGAGAGGCTTTGGAAAAGTCCTGGAGGCGAGCATGGGAGGAGGTGAGGAGGGAGCTAGAGAGCAGGAGGTCTTGAGAGGAACGAAGAGAACGAGTAGGTTGGTATTTAGAGACTAAGCTAGTAATGTAGCTGGGGGCGAAATTGTGGATGGCTTTGTAAGTAGTTGTTAGTATTTTGAATTTAATATGTTGGGTGAGCGGAAGCCAGCGGAGGGATTGACAGAGAGGGGTAGCAGAGACAGAGCGATTGGTAGGGTGGATGAGTCTGGCAGCAGCATTCATGATGGATTGAAGAGGTGATAGACTATGTAGAGGTAAGCCAATGCGAAGGGAGTTGCAGTAGTCGAGGCGAGAGATGACCAGCGAGTGAATTAAGAGTTTTGTTGTGTCATTGGTTAGAAAGGGGCGTATTATGGACTCTACTAAACCACGAATCGTAGAATTATGCAGAATAAAAACAAACAAAAAAACACCTATTCTGGGATTACAACAATCTCCCACATTCTAAATATCATGCATACAATCAAATGATCAAAGTAGCATGTTATGCCATCATACCTTCAAATGATAATCTAATTAGAATGTATGTTATGGGTACGGCTAACT
The DNA here is from genome assembly GCF_042186555.1 of Aquarana catesbeiana. Classification (NCBI taxonomy): domain Eukaryota; kingdom Metazoa; phylum Chordata; class Amphibia; order Anura; family Ranidae; genus Aquarana; species Aquarana catesbeiana. Next base: position 46,764,502 of record NC_133325.1, read on the forward strand.
AGAAAGCTTATTTTATGCAGTAATTACATTTTAAAGCACAATGTTTCTCCTTTCCTAAGCTCTCAGAGATGCATTGATGTTTGCCGTGGCAATAACCATAGAAACCTCATTGCAAAAGGGAGAAGAGTTAGGTAACCATGGAAAAGTTATATATAAACATTCCCACATTGCCCATCAAATAAATGAACCAACTAAACATTTCTGTTTCTCGGATCATTATCTTCGAATAAGATGAGGAATATACTGTATCTGCTGAGAATGTAAACAGTACATCCTCAATACTACAAAAAAAAAAGAAAAAAACCCACTAAAGTATTGTGATATACAACACCATTCTCTTATAATAGGAGCTATTTTATGTCATTGCTCTCTTTTCTGCAGGTCTATGACTCTACCCACTGGCCTTCATCAAGACGTAAATTTCTGTGTCTTTAGATTTGTGAGGGATGAGATGACACGTAATTGCCTTCTGTTTTATGACGGCAATGCTGTCCTTTCCTTTATTTCCTTTTGGCCTTCCTTCCCACCAACTGGCTGAGTAAATTGCATCATTGCACCCCAAGCACTAATGTACAAGGATCCTTGGTCTCCAGGTCTTGCACTTGTCTCCACTGGTTGTTTCATCAACTTGTCCCTCTCATTGCAACCCAAAATAAGCACTTGGACTGCTAGACATTTAAATTGGCTGCAGCATCCGTTCCATTTTAACCAAAAATAACCACGAACTTTAGGAAGATATAAAAGACACACATTAAAGCAGCTCTGTAACCATTAATACACCAATATTTTTTTTTTTTTCTTAATTTATCTCTAGGCGAAACCTTTTGGTCTTTTTTTACCACTTTACCCCCTTCATGGACAGACCATGTTTTGCTATTTGGCACTGCACTATTTTATCTGTCAATTATGACAGATAAAATACCATGCAACGCTGTGCCGGCATGAAATTTATATTATTAATTTTTTTCACACAAATAGAGCTTTCTGTTGGTGGTATTTGATCACCACTGTTTTTTTTTTATTTTTTTCATTAATTATTTTTTTTAATTTTTTTTTTATTGTTATTTTTTATTATGTAGATGAAAATTAAAACACAATTTGAAAAGAAAACAAAAAAATATTTTCTATGTTCTGTTATAAAACATATACGTTAAAAAAAATATGAATTTTTTTCATAGATTTAGGTTAAAATGTATTCTGCTACAGGTCTTTGGGACAAAAAAATCCCAAGGAGCATATTTTAATTGGTTTGTGTGAAAGTTATAGCGTCTACAAACAATGGTATATAGTGTATATTAAAATTTTGTTTTTTAAGGTATACTAGTAATGTCAGTGATCAGCGACTTATAATGGGAATGCGATAGTGCAGCGGACAATCTGACACTAACTCACACTGGGTGGGAACTGACAAACTGACGCTGACATTAATATATACTATATACTGACACTGTACTAATGACACTGGCTGGGAATGGGTTAACATCTAGGAGCAATCAAAATGTTAGCTGTGTGCCTAACAATGTAATGTGTGTAAGATGTGCTGTTTTTACAAAGGGATGTGACTGGATTATCTCCCTGCTTTGCAGGGAGAGAAAAAACAGCCACACCGCTGCTCCCTGTACAGAGCCCTGTGTTGTTTGTGAACACAGGGCTCTGTTCACCAATCAGCAGGTCCCAGCCATAAATCATTGGCCGGGACCTGCTGACCAACTTGAGCTGTAGTAAATGACAGCACAGGTCTGACCCAGCCTACCGAGAAAGACAGATCTGGGGAAGGGTAAAGAAAATGTCCCCAAAAGGTCCCAAAGAGCACAGTTGCTCTTCTGGAAGGTTTTCCTCTCTCCACAGAGAAATGCTGAAGCTCTGTCAGAGTGACCATCGGGTTCCTGGTCACCTCCCTGACTCCATCATCCATAAATGGAAGATGTTTGGAACCACCAGGACTCTTCCTAGAGAGGGCCAACCCGGCCACACTGAGCGATCGGGGGAGAAGGGCCTTAGTCAGGGAGGTGACCAGGAACCCGATGGTCACTCTGACAGAGCTCCAGCATTTCTCTGTGGAGAGAGGAGAACCTTCCAGAAGAGCAGCTAACTCTGCAGCACTCCACCAATCAGGCCTGTATGGTAGAGTGGCCAGAAGGAAGCCACTTCTCAGTAAAAGGCACATGACAGCCTGCCCGGAGTTTGCCAAAAGCAAAAGGCAACTGAAGGACTCTCAGACCATGAGAAACAAAATTCTCTGGTCTAATGAAACAAAGATTTTTGGCCTAAATGGCAAGCGTCATGTCTGGAGGAAACCAGGCACTGCTCATCACCTGGCCAATCCCATCCCTACACTGAAGCATGGTGGTGGCAGCATCATGCTGTGGGTATGTTTTTCAGTGGCAGAAACTGGGAGACTAGTCAGGATCGAGGGAAAGATGAATCCAGCAATGTACAGAGACAACCTTGATGAAAATCTGCCCCAGAGCACTCTTGACCTCAGCATGGGACAAAGGTTCATCTTCCAACAGGACAACAACCCTACGCACACAGCCAAGAAAACAAAGGAGTGGTTACGGGACAACGCTGTAAATGTCTTTGAGTGGCCCAGCCAGAGCCCAGACTTGAACCCGATTGAACATCTCCGGAGAGATCTGCAAATGGCTGTGCACTGACGCTCCCCATCCAACGTGATGGAGCTTGAGGGGTCCTACAAAGAAGAATGGGAGAAACTGCCCAAAAATAGTTGTGCCAAGCTTGTCGCATCATACTCAAGGCTGTAATTGGTACCAAAGGTGATTCAACAAAGTATTGAGCAAAGGCTGTGAATAATTATATATATTGTTTTCCTTTTTTATTTTTAATAAATTTGCAAAAATTTTAAACAACCTTCTTTCATATTGTCATTATGGGGTATTGTTTGTAGAATTTTGAGGAAAATAATGAATTTAATCTATTTTGGAATATGGCTATAAAATAACAAAATGTGGAAAAAGTTAAGTGCTGTGAATACTTTCCGGATGCTCTGTAAGTACCTGAATTTGACATGGATTGAGCCATTTGTAATCCATGTCAAGAGGAACAAGCAGCTCAAGGAACATGGGCTCAGAGGAAGTGGGTTGAATGACTCTGGCCATCATTCAGTCTGGAATCTGCAATCTAGTGGCTGAAAAGTAGTATTACAGACAGCTCCAGATTAAAGGTGAGTTCTGCAGCAAAACTATTTTTTTACTTTATCTTTTCATGGGCCATTAAAATGTTCCAGATAAATAACATACCAACTATTGGCAACCCTAACATACCAACTATTGGTTTCTTTTTTTTTCATGAATGTATTCCATACAAATGTTTATAGATTCCTCGTGTTTATCTATATATCTATATTCCTTCTGTATATCATGGAGGAGGCCAGCATCTGCACCAGACAACAGAGAAATACCTTTTAGTGGCCCAAACACCAGTAATCCATCAATAGCACAAAAGAACAGGATGTCTCACAGCCTTTGACTGCCTCACCACCTGCTTTAACCCCTTGCATCCCACACTAGTGTGTTGCAAACATGTTGATTGCATGTGGTTGGAGGGTGCTTGTAGAGCGGCTCCATTTACTTGAACTTGTATTTCATTATGAACTGATTATTTATTGCATTGAACAAAGCGTGCTCAGACTTCTGGATGATAATACAATATATACTTGTAGCACCCTGGGATTTAGTCATGGAGCTCCTCACAAATTTACTTGCCAAGAGTAGTCATCTTGGTCGATTGATAGAGATCTATTGATTTTTCCCTAAGTTTGGCCTTGTTGCAATTTTCTCTTCTACCACTAGGTGGCCGGGTGCTTGGTGGTACTAGATATGAGAAGGGCAACCCAAGGTCAGGTTATGGATATATAGGGTATCTCAGCCAAGGGGCAGGGGTTTTCCTTAATCCCTTGGCCTGCTGGGAGAACCTATATACAGTATTCAGGTGGAGTCAGGTGATCTATGTTCTGTGCCACCTGGTTAGCTGTCTGGGTGAACATGTGTCGTAGGCCAGAGATTGGTACTATCTCGGGGGCATCTGGCTGCCAGGCTGTGTGAGGGTCTATCCAGAAGTAAGAGGGCAGCGCAGGGTTGGGACTGCAGCTTGCAGTCCAACCAAAAGTGACGGTTCTGTCGGCCGGAGAACCTGTCAGTGGTCGGAGGTAGGAGGGAAGCTATCGCCACAAAGGGACCAACCACCTTTACCAGGGACCACGGTGAGTAACTTAACAAAGTACCGGAACCATATTCTCACCGAACAGGCATGGTGGAGAATCGGGAAACTTCAGGCGGTGATCAAGTCAGGGACGCAACCCACAGGGGGAGACGCTTGCAGGGTGATTCCCTGGTGGTCCATCTCGTATGAGCTATGCATACCTTCATTATATTACCAAAAGTATTGGGACACATGCCTTTACACGCACATGAACTTTAATGACATCCCATTCTTAGTCTGTAGGGTTCAATATTGAGTTTGCCCACCCTTTGCAGCTATAACAGCTTCAACTCTTCTGGGAAGGCTGTCCACAAGGTTTAGAAGTGTATCTATGGGAATGATTGACCATTCTTCCAGAAGCGCATTTGTGAGGTCAGGCAATGTTGGACGGTGATGTTGGATGAGAAGGCCTGGCTCGCAGTCTCCTTTCTAATTCATCCCAAAGGTGTTCCATCAGGTTGAGGTCAGGACTCTGTACAGGTCAGTCAAGTTACTCCATCCTGTTCATCCATGTCTTTATGGACCTTACTTTGTGCACTGGTGTGCAATCATGTTGGAACAGTAAGGGGCCATCCCACAAACTTGAATATGTCCAAAATGTCTTGGTATGCTGTGCAGGTTAGTAAAGTTCCTCCACCGCTCATCCAGGTCTTTATGGACCTTGCTTTGTGCACTGGACCAAATCTTTTGGTGGAGGGGGGATTATGGTGTGGGGTTGTTTTTCAGGGGTTGGGCTTGGCCCCTTAGTTCCAGTGAAGTGAACACAGCCTCAGCATACCAAGATATTTTGGACAATTTAATTCTTCCAACTTTGTGGGAACAGTTTGGGGATGGCCCCTTTCTGTTCCAATATGACTGCGGACCAGTGCACAAAGCAAGGTCCATAAAGACATGGATGAGCAAGTTTGGGGCGGAGGAAGTCGACTGTCCTGACCTCAACCTGATAGAACACCTTTGGCATGAATTAGAGCGGCGACTGCGAGCCAGGTCTTCTTGTCCAATATTAGTGCCTGACCTCACAAATGCGCTTCTGGAAAACCAGTGCACAAAGCAAGGTCCATAAAGAAATGGATGAGCGAGTTTGGGGTTGAGGAAGTTGACTGTCCTGACCTCAACCCAATAGAGCACCTTTGAAATGAATTAGAGCGGTGACTGCGAGCCAGGTCTTCTTGTCCAATATTAGTGCCTGACCTCACAAATGGAAAACCTTCCTACTCCAAAACCTTGTGGACATCCTTCCCAGAAGAATTAAAGCTGTTATAGCTGCAAAGGGTGGGCCAACTCAATATTGAACCCGGACTAAGACTGGGATGACATTAAAGTCCATGTGCGTAAAGGCAGGTGTCCCAATACTTTTGACAAAATAGTGTAGAACCTATAGAAGGTTGTGGCTATCCATGCTGACTACCACAGTGATTTCCAGAAAGCCACGGTGGTCCATCAGCTATGAGCTATGCATACTTATATTGTGCTAAGCTGGACCCTTGTAAGTGTGCAATACAAATAAATCCGGGAGTTCAGCTTTAAAAAACAGAGTGAATATATCAATTAGGGATCAAAGTATTTCAAATCAGATCAAATGGGGATAATCTGTGATATTTCTGTAAGTACCATCGACTCGGGCTAATGCGTTTCAGATCATAGTTTGTCTGGTGCAGTTTACACATCTCTGGCAATGGCGGCATGCTCTCCTACTCATTGCACTGCACTACAAAAAACAGGTTGGCAACTTGGCATTTTCTAAATTGGAGATGATAATAAATACAAGAAGAAGAAGAAGAAGAACCCCCTGAGACCATTATTTTGTTCCCCGTGAATTTTCTTTTTTTTGGAGCCTTCTTGTTTTGTCCAATTATAGATTTCTGTCGGTGGAATTAGCTGCACTTGAGCAACAGTTAATAATGGGTTTGCAATCTTTTTTTTCTTGTTTCAGCCTCGAAGTTGCCAGGGCAACGGGCATCTAGAATTGGATCAAACTGATGAAACAGGTAGAATACAAGGCCTGTCAATCCATCGCAGTTGTTTTCTCAAACATCAGCGAGCTGCACTTCAGCTCAAAGGACAGAGGAGAAAATAAAGAGGTAGATGGATGTCTTTTATTCCTGTTTTTCTTAGGCAGCCAAAAAAACTCGGCACGGAACTGTAAATTGTTTTATTGGTTTCCTTTTATGTGCCAGCCTGAATCCTACTCCAAAGCCTTGAGTGCTGTATAAACAGTTAAATGAAGGTTGCATTGCATTTCTTTGTCCTTTGACACAACCGCGTGCCGTGCTTGGCAAACCCAAGTTCAACTCCATTTAGAAATTTTGATTATTTTTTTTTTTTATTGGAATCTACATGGGCATTTTTTGTTTTATTTGTATTTACCACTTCAATACCGGACACTTTCACCCCCTTCCTGCCCAGTCAAATGTTCAGTTTTCAGAGCTTTCACACTTTGAATGACAATTACTCATTCATGCAACACTGTACCCAAATGAAATTTTTATCATTTGTTTGAGGCAGATAGAGTTTTTTTTTTTTTTTTTTGGTGGTATATAACCGCTTCACCGTGTAAAGTGATAAGAATAGCGCTAATCCACACACAAAAAACGTTACAATCTGAAATGGTGAATACTACAAATTATAACGTGTATATATGTGTACATGGAGAGACTGTTTACTCATTTCAACTTATTTTATATTTTTCGAATACAGTGGAACCTTGAATTACGAGCATAATCCGTTGCAGGAGGATGCTTGTAATCCAAAGCACTCAAAGCGAGTTTCCCCATAGAAGTCAGTGGAAACGAAGATAATTCGTTCCGCATTGACTTCTATTACATGCAATACCGCATGTGGCCAGAGGTGGGGGGGGCGCCGGAGAGCCTCGGAAATACTCGGGGACAGTTCGGCTGAACTCGGAAAGCCTCGGAAAGGCTCGGAAAAACACTCAGGAAGGGAGTATTTCCGAGTGTTTCCGAGTATTTCCGAGTCATTCCATGTATTTCCGAACGGCCCCGAACCGTTCCAAGTGTCCCCGGTGCCCCCGCACCTCTGGCCAAATGTGGTACTGCACCGCCCATTAGCTTGAATTCTGCTCGTTTTGAGAGACAACACTCGCAAACTGAGTCAGAATTCAAAAAAAAAAAAGTTGCTCGTCTTCCAAAACACTCGTAAACTAAGGTTCCACTGTATTGATATTCGTTGCACATTTTTTATCTTTTCTGCACCTTATCTCAGCAACTTTATAGTATGTTGCATAGAGTTTACATTATGCGCTATGCAACATACTATAAAGTTGCTGAGCGATAAGGTGCAGAAAAGATCAAAAAATGTGCAACGAATATCAATATTGAAATAATAAACAAAAAACATAAAATAAGTCGAAATGAGTGAACGGTCTCTCCTTATGTGATTATCACAAAGAACGCAAAAAGCAAACTTCACCAGCATGTGATTCCTTCACCGCTCTCTCTCAATTGGACTCACCGGATGAATAATTGGATATATCAACTGGAGGAACAAACTCTCCACAAATGGTCATCAATCGCAGTTTTTCTCTCAACGATTACAGCATATCATGGGAAAGACAAAAAAAAAAAAGGAAGGAGGTTCCCATAGCGTAAAAAATATCTCACAGGCTTGTTAAAAGACGATTTTTTGGCACTGATCACTGTATTGGTGTCACTGGTCCCCAAAAAAGCATAGGTGTCTGATTTGTCTGCCGCAATATCGCAGCCCCGCTATAAGTCGTTGATTGCCACCATTACAAGTAAAAAAAAAAAATAATAAAGAAATAAATAAAAATATCCCATAGTTTGTAGACGCGATAACCTTTGCACAAATCAATCAATATACACTTATTGGGATTTTTTTCTTACCAAAAATATGTAGCCGAACACATATTGGCCTAAATTGACGAAGAAATTTGATTTTCTTTGACATTTTTTTATTGGATGTGTTTTATAGCAGAAAGTAGGAAATATTGTTTTTCTTTTCAAAATGTTTTTTTTTTGTTTGTTTATAGTGCAAAAAATAAAAACCACAGAGGTGATCAAATAACAGCAAAAGAAATCTCTATTTGTGGGAAAAAAAGACATACATTTTATTTGGGTACAGCATTTCTCGACCGCGCAATTGTCAGTTAAAGTAACACAGTGCCGTATCGCAAGAAAATGGCCTGGTCATGAAGTGGGTAAATCTTCCGGAGTTGAAGTGGGTAATTACCCCTGGGTTTTTAATTCTTAATGCTATATAAATGAGACAATACCGAAAAAGTTTTTCTTAGTCTCTGTTATGCAATTTTGCAAATAAAAAATCTTTCCTCGTAAATTTAGGCCAATATGTATTCTGCTACATTTCTTTGGTAAAAAATAACCCAAGTCAGTTTATATTAGTCTATGTGAAAGTTAAAGAGTTCACAAACTATGATATATAACTGTATGTTTAAAAATTGATCAATCCTGATATACTGACAGCCTATGTAATTTCCTAAGGCTCTAGAATGCCAGGATAGAACAAATGACCCCTTTTTGGAAAGTAGACATCACAATGTATTTAGTTAAAAGCCATGGTGATTTTTTTAAGTTGTAAATTTTTGGTCACAATATTTTGCAAAATGATGAAATTAAATAAAATTTGTTTTATTTTTCCATAATCATTTTTTTTTTTTTACATATTGTCATCAGAGCAGTACAGCGTAATCATATGACTAGTGTGATCAGGGATACTGACTGGGGACAGTATGTAAATATATATATACTGTGTGTGTGTGTGTGTGTGTGTGTGTGTATATATATATAAATATATATAATTTTATTTCCATTTTTTTAACTTGTTTTCCTTTTTGCTTTTTTTAACATTTTCTTTTTACATGCTGTCACCAGAGTAGTACAGTGTCACCAAAGTGACAGAGGTGATCAGGACTTTGTTTTTACACTCTGATTGCTTGTTACAGTGATGAATAAACACTAATTACTACTTTGTGACATTTGTGAATGGCATCTATTCATGTGTCAGTGTTCTATTGTGATAGCTGTGATTGGTCACAACTATCACATGGTACAACAGGTCCGCTGTGATTGGCCCTGTACTATAAGATCACTGTGACCAATCACAGAGATCACAGTAGTACACAATGGCTATGAATGGCAACCAACGGCTAGGGTTGTCGGGAAGAGGCCCTTGTCCTCATCAACACGGGGGCAAGGTGCTTTGGGGTGGGTGCCCCAAAGCACCCACCCCCTCCCACATGTTGAGGGCATGCAGCCTGGTATGTATCGGGGGGGGGGGGCGCTTGCTCGTTCCCTCCCTTTCCTGACCTGCCGGGAAGAGGCCCTTGTCCTCATCAACATGGGGGCAAGGTGCTTTGGGGTGGGGGGGCGCAGAGCCCCCCTGCCCCAAAGCACCCACCCCCTCCCACATGTTGAGGGCATGCAGCCTGGTATGTATCAGGAGGGGGGCGCTTGCTCGTTCCCTCCCTTTCCTGACCTGCCGGGTGGCATGCTCGCATAAGGGTCAGGTATGGATTTTGGGGGGGACTCCACACCATTTTTTTTTTATTGTTGGGGGTCCCCTCTGAATCCATACTAGACCCGAAGGGCCTGGTATGGACCTGGGGGGAACCCCACGCTGTTTTTTTCACAATATTTTTTGCTTTTTACATTCAGCTTTTAGCGGGGAACAGCTGATGACTCATCGGTTGCTAAGGACGCGGCGCCAGCTTCCCAGCCCCCTCTGTAGCAACCAGCTACTGTATATACAGTGTGTTTTACAGTGCATTTAAAGAGAAAAAAAAGAACCTAAAACTGCATGCAAAAACGCAAATGTTGGTTTAAAAATGCAAAATGCACTGAAAAACGTGCCTGAAAAATGCATCAAGTGTAGCTGCATAGATGTGAACCTAGACTAAATCTCAGCAGAGAAGACACAGACAGCAGAAAAGCTCTGGCGGAGGTATTAAGATGCTGCTCAGATCTTACACCCTGAACTGTGTCTGATACAACTGACTTATTAGTCAGTCCACACCTGCTTGTCGGTGCTTGGAGCCAGAATCTATATTCTTGAAGGCACTGCTGTGCTTTCTGAAATGAAAGCACAGCATGCCTATATAATTATTAATTAGAGGAGCACACAAGGCATTTTTTTTACATTTAAAGATACATACAAATTTGTTTGAAAATAAATTCATACATTAACTAATTATCTGTGTATTTATTCTTATTTATTGTATTCCTAAATTCACAGTTCTGGCAAACATAAACCAATCCTATCTTACAATTTATTGTCCCTACTCTAATTATACAGACAAATGCAAGGGGCAATTTCGTTAGAAGGCAAATTACCTACTAATTTCTCATTATCTTTCAGGGATATTGGAGAAACAGAAAATCAAATCCCCCATAGATGTTAGTGTCGTGTGCAAGAATCTCTTAACAGATTGACGCAGAAAAGGACAGGACATAAAAACACCCGAGTGCATGAATGCATTTAGAACAATTAAATGTATTTTTAAAGTGACCGTCGCTTAAAAAAAGTAATCAATTCATTTTTCTATCTCCCTGCCCATCGACACTAAATCCCTGCAGTGAAGAAGGAAGCTTGCTGAAAGAACTTTAGCATCTAACATACCAGTGGCGGATGGTGGTTTATTTTTTGGGGGAGGCGGCAAACATCCCATCTAGGTCTCAGGCAGCGCTTCCTCCGTGCGGCGGCTTCACACTGCGTCTCCTCTTCGGCGGCCATTAGGATCGCTTCTCCTCTTGGCAAATCGGGTGATGGGTCTCAAGACCTACTTCCTGATAGGCCAGGAGGAGAATCAGAAGGACAATAGCAAATATTCATTTGCTATTGTCACACAACTGGGTGGGCTCAGGGCGCAGTGCTTTGTGCCCCGAACCCACCCTTTTTTTAAGCCAATTAGATCCTCAGGCTCTAATCATGAGCTTCTGAAAAAAAAACAAATAACACCATTGGAATCCATGCGTCTGGCACCCTGCATGTAGATTAGGGGGGTGGCGCCTCTGTGCCCAGTATGGATGGCTGCCACTGTACCAAACCCCAAGGGGGCTGGATGCCTTGTATGCCACTGCACTCTGTGGTTTCTATCATGTGTTCCTGTTGACTATAGTGATGCATGGGGTCAGTGGAAGGAACCACAGAATGCAGCGGGAGAAGCCAACATCTGAAACTCCCAGAAGTGTCAAATACAGATTTTCTAGCAAGATTTTCTCTTCATGGCAGAGGACGTAACAGTGTGGGTAGTGGTACAGGTAACTAATAATTATTTTGTAAATCTCCCCCTATAAGTGCAAGCTCTGCTGCCAAGGTGATAAATGACCATGACCACTCTTTTAAGTGCTATATGGTGCTCATTTGCTCCCTTAATCATCCTTCTGTTCTCATCCTGTTCTTCAAGACTTTGTAAGGCACTGGAGGAGAGGAGTGTGGAGGGGAGAGGAGAGGGGAGAAGGCAGGGGAGGGGAAGGGAGGAGAGGAGAGGAGAGGAGAGGGGAGGGGAAAGGAGAGGAGAGGGGAGAAGGCAGGGGAGGGGAGAGGGCAGGGAAGGGGAGGAGAGGAGAGGAGAGGGCAGGGGAGGGGAGGATAGGAGAGGAGAAGGGAGGAGAGGAGAGGAGAGGAGAGGAGAGGAGAGGAGAGGAGAGGAGAGGGGAGGGGAGGGGAGGGGAAAGGAGAGGGGAGAAGGCAGGGGAGGGGAGAAGGCAGGGGAGGGGAGGGGAGAGGAGAGGAGAGGAAAGGAGAGGAAAGGAGAGGAGAGGAGAGGGTTCTGTAGTCCTAACACACTTCCTGTCCTAGGGTGACAATGCTGGTCCTCCTTAGATACAGTAAGGCAAATGAGTGTTGTCACCCTAGCACAGTAACTATGTTACTGGCAGGATCACCAAATGAAAATAAGGGGAAAAGGCTAAAAAAAATAGTAAATACAAAAATAACTAATGCATGCACCACATCTGAGGACTGGTAAATTTAAATACATTACAGTTTTGTTTTTGGATTTAATTACACTTTGGGGTTGATTTACTAAAACTGGAGAGTGCAAGATCTGATGCAGCTGTGCATAAAAACCAATCAGCTTCCAGGTTTTTTTGTCAAAACTTAATTGAACAAGCTGAATTTAGAAGCTGATTGGCTACCATGCACAGCTAAATCAGACTTTGCACTCCCCAGTTTTAGTAAATCAACCCTAGTAACTCTTAAATATGATGCGTGTAGTCATATAAAGTTTACAATGTTTTTATCTGATATTTTATAGGAAAACAGTAAAAAAAAAAAAAAAAGCAGTTAGAAAGGCAGAGCCAAGCCATTAAAAGTACATCCAAATGGTGTGGGATTAATTGGTGCATTAAAATAAATGAATATGTAACAAGATTGTATAATTATTATTGCCATGAACCAAGCTGACTATTGAATACGATCATAAACTCCTACGGTTGTTCAACCAATTACGTCCACGCTTCCCCGTCTGCGGGGAAAAAAAAAAAAAAAGAAACCATGCACAATAAAAAGCCAAACACATCAGAAAAATTAGACTTTTGTTATATATATAGACTGCGTTTATTAAAATGTTATTTACTGAACAAGTGGTCCTCCAGTAAGCTAGCGACCTTTGATTAGCTCACTCCTACCTTTGCCAACTCATGTACGTTGGGAAATAAACAGGACTACAAACAGTGAAAAGGAAGAATGGAAACAGGGATGATGAACAATGGATATTCACTAAAGTTTGGAATCACTTAGGCTCAGCTTTAAAAAAAAAAATAAAAATACCCCACAAAACTAAATCTGGTTCAGCCGTATCTTGAGTATGCCATCCAGTTCTGGCCACCAGTGGTCAGGAAGGATGTGCTGGAACTGGAGAAAGTCCAGAGAAGGGCAACAAAACTATTATACTGGAGAATCTCAGTTATGAAGAACGACTACAAGCAGGGCCATCTGTAATGCACTGGAGCCCCTACCGGCCTGCCCCAATTGACCCACCTACTTTCAAGAATGAATGTATAACTAGTTAATAGAATTAAACATATATTTATTAGTACTTTCAATCAAATCATATTTAAACAAGTAGCAGAGTAAGATGTCATTCCAATTGTAGATTTAGCCCAATGACAGCCTGCAGCCCAGATTCTGGGATGCTACTCAGGACATGTCCATCCTGGGACAGCTTAGTAAAAAGCGTGACTGTCCTGGCAAATCCGGGACAGTTGGCAATTACGGTGTAATGCAAGAGTATCATGGGGCCTCCATGCACCTGGGACCCCTGGGCAGTGCCCAGGTGTGCCCGTGCATTAAAATGGCCCTGACTACAAGCACTAAACGTATTCTCCCTGGAGAAGAGTTGTTTAAGAGGGGATATAATAGTGATTTACAGATATCTTAATGGTGATTCTAGCATTGGGAGGAAACTGTTCGGTCTCAGGTGACTCAAAAAGACACGTGGCCACTCAGTGCAGTTGGATGAGAAGTGGTCTAACCTTAAACTGCGTAAGGGGTTCTTTACTGTTAGGGATGTGGAACTCCCTTCCACAATCGGTGGTTTCAGCAGGAAGTGTTGCTTATTAAAAAAAAACCCTTAGATGGACATCTTATCGAACACAATATACAAGGATATGGGAAGTGGTGGAGACATACCCACACACACACACTAAACTGGATGGACTGGTGTCTTTAATCAACCTTACCAACAATGAATAATCATATGTGCGTGCACTGGGCTAATGAAAAACACCTGTCTGTGCTGCCACTTAATATTCAATAAACATGCAAATGAGGTGAAACAAATGTCAATGAAAAAAAAAGAGAGACAAATAATTCCACAGTAGCGCACTAAATTAATCTACAATCTGGAAGGAGATTGGCGTGTAAAAAGCGGCTCTTCAATAACATCAAATAAGGCAATATTTGGCAGAAACGAGAGTGAACGGTAAGAGCATCCGGTGAGCTTTATTCTTAAGGGAGTGAAATTGGCACACATCACTTTGGTGAAGGATTTTGATGGATCAACAAGATTTTGTTTCACTATTTTTTCATCACTTTAAATTGGACTGTATTACCATATTGATTTGCATATGTTGGAGCATAGATAGTTTTTGGATATGCCATATGGACACTTTTCATTATATATGGGTGTTTTATGTTGATCATTTCACAATGTTAAAGTGGGGTTCCACACAAATTTTGAACATTATCTCTATGTATTCTCTTCCTTGCCTAGATGCTGACATGCTGTGTAAAAAAAATTAAATCGCCGTAATTACCATTTTTTTTTCTAATCTTCTTAGCACTTCCTGGTTTTCCTCCCATGGGAGTAGGCGTGTTTCTAGCCTCTCCCAGACCTCCCACAGTCCCCTGGGAGCTAGTCTCAGGCTTCCCAGCATGCATTGTGCAACAGTGTCATCACAACATCTCGGTGAATGCTGGGAGCACAGCATTCACCGCATCCAGGAAATACATGCTTGTGGGCTTCAAATGCCCACAATGAAGATGGAAACCGCCTTCAGTGAATTTTATAAGTTATTCTTTACAACGAAATCGGACACAGGCGGACTTATTACACAGAACATGTGAGTAGATAATCATGAGAAGAAAAGTTTGTGAATGAACTCCAAAAAAAAAAAAACGATAGATAGGTGGACCCCCGCTTTAATATTTAGACGTTTTGTAGATTGATTTAGTGCGCTACTGTGGAATTATTTGTCTCTCTCTTTTTTACATTGACATTTATTTCACCTCATTTGCAACAATGAATAACCATCTATTCTTTAAAAACTAGAGGATGGGTAAGTAAAAATATATATATATATTTTTGGCAACTCTTATGTGTTGGGAAATGAATAGAACTAAAAACAGCAAAAAGGATGATGGTAAACAGGGACTATGAACAATGAAGGCAAAACAATTATTAAAGTTTTTGATCCTGTACGATCGGCTTTGTTAAAAATAAAAAATAAGATAAATAAAAATCTACTCTTAAAAACCCTGGATGATGGGTGAGTAAAATATTATTTTGATTATTACCAATATTTAATAATTATTATTATCACATATTTTTGGCAACTCATGTACGTTGGGAAATGAACAGAACTGCAAACTGTAAAAAGGAAGAGGGGAAATAAGAGCATTTACTATAAAGACTAAGGGGTTGATTTACTAAAAGCAAATAGACTATGCACTCTGCAAGTGCAGTTGCTCCAGAGCTTAGTAAGTGAGGTAAAGCTCCACTTTACAAAGAATACCAAATCACATGCAAAGGGAAAAACAACAGCATTTTTGTTTGCAGATGATTAGATGATGGAAGTCAGCAGAATTTCTGTTCATTTACTAAGTTCTGGAGCAACTGCACTTGCAAAGTGCACAGTCTATTTGCCTTTAGTAAATCAACCCAATTGTATTAATTAGGATCAGCTAAAAAAAAAAAAATATATATATATATATATATATATATATATATATATATATATATATATATATATATATATATATATATATATATATATATATATATTAAAAGAAACTACAAAAACTAAAATAAATAATAATCTATTCTTTAAAACTTATATAGGAAGGGTGAATACATGTTTTAATTGACATGAAAACTATAAATCACATAGGAACATATATAAAATAAATTCATAATATTGAATATAACAATCAATTAAGAGTGTTCATAATAAACTTCCATACATAGCCTCAGCCAACCTACTCTTCAGCTTACTCATATACTGATATATGAATACTATAAATGAGTAAGCTGAACAGGGGGTTGGTGGAAGCCATGTAAGGAGGTTTAATATGAACATTCATAAATGATTGTTATATTTAACAGTATAAATTTATTTTCTGTTATTTTTGTATGGCATATAATATATTTAGAATCTTTGAAATTATATTTCTGGGGATGTAGTACCTTGTTATATTAACAAACCAGATTCACTGAGCGGTGTATTCTGTAGAGGAACAAAAATATATAGTAGAATTGTATAAATAAGGAAAAGTTTAAAGGACAAGCAAATCTAAGGCAAGAAAAAAAAAAAAAAAAAAAAAAACATGACACAGCTAAATAATAGGACATTAACACCTGAACATGGGTAATAAATATGAAATAAAATATTATTCATGAAAGCCCTTTTACTATACTTGACTTGAAGCAAATCTGTGGATGAAAATTTAGACTTAAAGCTGACCGCCAGGCAAGCATCTGAATACATCAATGAAAGAAATAAAAGGGAGCTTCTTTCATTTGCCAAAGGATTTGTATTCCTGTCCATTCAGTTCTGACCTTTATACAGTCTTGACAAACAGCACAGCCCTGCCTTTTCTCTACTGCTAGGTTACACTTATAGGTCTTGCAACCCCCACCCCTTCCTGTGATTGGACAGTGAAATGAGAAGCAGCAGACTGATGAGCTCATCTCTCTGATACTCTGCTCTCTCCTGCTATTAGCATGTTTCTCATTAGCACTGCAGCAAACTGATTGGCTCATTGTTGGCCCATTGTTTTTCATCTTT
Organism: Aquarana catesbeiana; assembly: GCF_042186555.1. Classification (NCBI taxonomy): domain Eukaryota; kingdom Metazoa; phylum Chordata; class Amphibia; order Anura; family Ranidae; genus Aquarana; species Aquarana catesbeiana. The sequence continues at coordinate 46,781,226 of NC_133325.1, forward strand.
CTCTTCTAGTCTTAAGCCTCTTACACACAATCGGATTTTCTGATGGGAAATGTGTGATGACAGGCTGTTGGCGGAAAATCCGACCATTTCTATGCTCCATCGGACAATTGTTGTCGGATTTTCCGCGGACAAATGTTGAATAGCAGGTTTTAAACAAATTTTCAAAGGCTTTTTTTCTAGTGATATCAAGAAAAATTATTAGGCTTTTTTTTTTTTTTTTTGGGCAAGTTACCATAACACCATTATCCCGTAGTTTTTAAGATCAAAGATACAACTATGTTGGTGTCCCTTGTCATTTGAAGTATAGCCCAAGTATTATTCTCCACAATTTTTTTTTTTTATCGTACATTAAAAAAAGAAAACAATTAAAATTAGACATGCTATCTGCCAATAGAACTTAACCAAAAAGTGCATTCTATGCATCCAAAAATATAGAAAATATACCAAATCAAATCATTATTATTCAACCAAAAAATTAAATAAAAGCCTCATGCATGTGTCCTGCTTCTTAATATAGGGGGTCAACAATGCCAAGAGTTGGTGAAAGCAGGGGTCCGTCATCCAGAGATAATTCCGAAAATCATCCGGATTATCCTCCTGGAGCCCCCGCAGCAAAGGCATATGACATAATTGGTTACGATTAATAAAGCAACCAATTTTTGGTCCAAGAACTCCTCCTCCTCCTGTTCCTGGACTGGACTTGGGTCAAAGCAATAACTCCAAGGCCAATAATACACGTTATTACACGTTAGATTCCGCAACATGTCTGGTTGACGAACAGTCGTTCAGAAACTGAAAAGTGCAAAATGAAAAGCGCAAATCAATACCCAAACTTCTACTAACACGAAATTAACAGAAGGAGCCCAAAGGGTGGCACTAAAGAGCTGAAAAACCACGTAGTACGTCAGTATGTTCGACAAAAGTCAGAGGTTTTGTCTGTGGAAAATCCGATCGTGTGTACGAGGCTTTATTCTGCTGTACAGCGGCTGTAACAGGATGATACAAAGTCAAATACAGGTACTCACACTGCTTAACAATAGTAGGGGGCACCTCGTGCCTAGGTTGAGACGAATTCCCATATATAATAAAAAATATGATTAGGAGCTGCTCCTCAAAAGTGTAGGTTACCTACCTATGATTAGTGAAATTGAAAGGGAGGGGGCGCTAGTTGTGACAAAATACTTAAGTGGTAGGTTAGGAACTTGTATCGCTAAAAGAAAACATCATTGATATTAAACCCGTGACATATTAGGGCAATATAATGAGCTAAATAAATCATACAACGTCAATAAACGGAATTTCAAAATGTCCTTTGACACAGTTCATAGGTTCTTCAACCTTTCTCTTGCTTTAAGGTGGTGTTATGGTGGAGAGGAGGAGAGACTCATGACCAACATTAGAGAGGTGCCAATCAAGATCAAAGACCCAACCACATAGGCGCTATTTGACCCTCTTTTTAGCTAAAGGGGTCATGGTCTTCTGGTGAGTGGACATCTAACTGAGCATGTCTGGGTGATTGTAATTATGTTCCAAGCTGGTGATGGTCTTCCACAATTTACCCCATTGAAGATTTAGTATTGAAGAACCTTTGAACTATGTCAAAGGACATTTTGAAGTTTTGTTTATTGATGTTGTATGATTTATTTAGCGCATTTTAGTGCACTAATATGTCACAGGTTTAATATCAATGATATTTTCTTTTAGCGATACAAGTTCCTAACCCACCACTTAAGTATTTGCTCACTACTAGCGCCCCCTAGTATTCATGTTCACTCACACTGCTTGCAATGGGAAAAAAAAGAGATTTATTCATGCAGAATGAAAGTTACGGAAAGGTCCAATTTAAGGGGGGGGTTCACACTACCCGACGAGAAAAACCTTCAATGTTTCTCGGCGGAGAGTGATTGTAGCTAGGGGATGGTGCCTCCTGTTCTTGTTAACTTAAGGCACCGTTTACCCCCCTTTTTTTTAATACCATTTAGGTATGGTTTGGACCAATGTAAGTATCATAACTGTGATGGGGATCCCACAGATATGGAACATACATACTTACATTGGTCCAAGCTGGTCCAATAGAACTATGTAAAAATTGCCATACCTGTATGTATAGACGTTGCACCTTATTGTGACTCCTTTCCTGTATGCTGGGTGCAATTCTCAGTATCTGTTCTTATTCTGTATGTATGGATATTGCACAGTAGCACTTCTCTTGTTCAGTTTGCTCCAACTAAATCTCAGTATCTATTCCTATGCTGTATATATGGACTTTGTACAGTGCAGTGGTGGCCGCTCATAAGGGGCGCAGGGGCGCCGCCCCACTAATCCATGTGCCCGTCCCCTAATCTCCATGCAGGGCATCGGATGCATGGATTCCAATAGGGTTTTTTAAGCACATGATTTGCTAATGTCTTCCTGCTTCTCCTCCCAGCCAATCAGGAAGCGGGTCCTGAGACCCGATCGGCCGGTAGTCCTAAGGCCCGATTGGCCGGGAGGAGAAGGGACCGCTGGGACTCGGGAGGAGATGCATGGGGGAAGCTGCCGAAGCCGCAACCTGGGTGGGGTAAGTGTGGGGCTGGCGGGTGGCCTGGTGGGCGATGGGCGCATGGGCAAAATTAATATTCGCTAATTTCTTCCTGCTTCTCCTCCTGGCCAATCAGGAAGCAGGTCTTGAGACCCGATTGGCTGGGAGTCCTAAGACCCGATTGGCCAGGAGGAGAAGGGACTGCCGGGACACGGGAGGAGATGCAGGGGGGAATCTGCCGAAGCTGCGACCTGGATGGGGTAAGTGTTGAGCAGGCGATCGATCGAGCGGTTTGTGAGGGGGCCAGGTTTGTTTGCTGCACCTCCTCCCCAAAATACAAAAATTGAGCACCAGCCACCACTGGCACAGTAGCAGATATCTTGTCTTGTATACTCAAGTTAATTCTGAGTATCTGTGCTTATTCTGTATGTATGGGCATTGCACTTTGCGGGGGGATTTACTAAAACTGAATCTGGTGCAGCTGAGCATAGTAACCAATCAGCTTCCAGGTTTTATTTTCAAAGCTTAATTAAACAAGCTGAAGTTAGAAGCTGATTGGCTACCATGCACAGCTGTACCAGATTCTGTATGCTCCAGTTTTACTAAATCTCCCCCAGAAGCTCTTTTCTTGTTCAGTATGCTGGGTCTAAATCTCAGCATCTATTCCTATACTACATATATAGACTTTGCACAGTAGCACATCTCTTGTCCTGTATACTGGGGGTTAATCTTAGTATATATTCTTACTCTATATGACTGTGCCTTGCTTCTGCTATCATTTCACTGTAAGCGTACCAAACAGCATCTGTCTGACCGAAAACAGGCTCTATGCGATTTCTAATGATGTGAAACACATGTAAGCAGGACTGCATATTATTTTTAGCTAGGCTTCGTGAGCAAGCTCCAGTTTTTTTCTTTTTTCTTTAATTCATGGAAAGCAAGAGGTTTTTCTTTTCATTCTTTCCTTCTTTTTTTTTTTTTTTTTTTTTACACAAAATAGTAATGTAATTGCAAATGCTGATCCATGTATGGCTTGACTTTTAATGAGATGTCTGCTCTAACATATACATTGGAAAGTGGTACTTTCAGCAGTCTTTTATTGTATGAGAGCAACATGTATTAACTGGAGATCTTGTCTAATAAAAACACCAGGTATTCAAAGAGAGCGCGCAGCTCCAGGTCACTCAGAAAGGTTTAGCTTCTCGTTTTGGAACAATACACTCAAGAAATGGTTTCTGTAACAATCCCATTACGGCAATTTGAAAATTTGACAAAGAATTGCTTTGGTCTGAGTGTTTGCATGCGTCAGCTCTTCTTTGCCTTTTCAAGGCTGATATTGCATTTTAAACTTATTGCAGCCATAAATCAAATGAAGGTTTGATTTTGTGTTGTTCAGAATATGTTTATCTTGTTCCTGAAAACTCCAACTTTGCAGAATAATAAGTTATGAAAATGGGCGGGGCCTCATCTCAGTAATGGATTCCTGCAATTGATTGTGAAGTGCCGTATTAAGTTATGGCTGTGCCCCCAGTTCACTCTTATCAAAAACTGGATCAGTAGTCAGCTTTGTACCCTTTATGACCATGGGTGTCTTGTGCCTTCATTTCCAGATTCCGGTCAGAAAGCTTTTAAAGAAGATTAAAACCAGTCACAAAAATTGTTTATAAGGTTTATTGTATTAATGTCATTCCAACGTTCCCAAAGTTCCAAAAGTTTTAAATATTCTGGTAAATATTAGACATGTGCACTGCCAAAAAATGTGTTCGTTTTCGTTTCATTGGTTTATTTATTTTTTTCGTTTTTCGGGTCATTCGTTATGATCGCAATTCGTAAATTCGTACATTTGCACATTCGTATATATTTGTAAATTCATAAATTCGTACATTCATACATTCAGAAATTCGTACATTCATACATTCAGAAATTCGTAAATTCATACATTCGGAAATTCGTATATTAGAAAATTCGTTCATTTGTAAATTAGAAAATTCGGAAATTTGTAAATTCGAAATTTGAAAATCCAAAAACCCAAAAATTCGAAAGTCTGAAATAGTAACTAACTATTAAATTATCGGTATTGGAATTTCCTTTCAAATTTGGCTGTTAGTGAACGTAACAAATACGAATGTATACAAAGTTACTAATTATCCGAAATAACGAATGCTGCGTCTAAACAAATGGAACGGAACAAATTAATAAATAATAATAACAAAAAGTGGGGACTGGTGTGGGTATGTGTGGAGCGCTGCATAGATTGATGGCGCTACATGGGTACCTTAAATATATATATATATATATATATATATATATATATATATATATATATATATATATATATATATATATATATATATATATATATATAGTGGATGGGCATCTTGATGGGATGCAATGTGTGGGGATAGGGAGAATTGTGGGTGCTCACTCAGGTTGAACTGGATGGACTAGTGTCTTTATTCAACCTTACTAACTATGTAACTATGTAATTCATTACGTTCCATTCCTTTGGATACGGCATTCATAATTTCGGATAATTCGTAACTTCAGATAAATTTTTATGTGTTACGTTCACTAACAGCCAAATTTGAAAGGAAATTACAATACCTATAATTTAATAGTTAGTAATAGTTAAGTTATTATTAGTTAATTATTACTTCAGATTTCAAATTTCCGAATTTCCGAACTTACAAATTTACGAATTCATTAATTTACTAATTTACCAATGTACGAATGTATGAATTTTCGAATGTACGAATATTCGGGAAAATTCGTTAAACAGGTCTTCCATAATTCGGATATTTCCAAATTAACTAATTTGTTGAAATTCGTTAAAAAACAAATTCGGAACAAAACAAATTGCACATGTCTAGTAAATATATAATAATGCCAGACCAAGGAGAAAGGGAATCACTCCTAATAGATTTCAAATAAAGAAGATTCCCCTTGAAGGAGGTGAACCCATGATGATTGTATGATGAGAGTGGACCTAGTTCAGGTTCCACTCCTCTGATCATGAAAAACAAATCACTAATCAATCAATCAATCAATTTTATCTCCTTTCCTCATTTCTTCAAAGATTATTGCATACATAAGAAGAAACTTATGAAGCACAAAGAAAAAACATTTATGGGGCGCATGCGCGGAGCTGGCAGAGATGGACATGTCCTGCTGAAGCACCGTATCTCCCGGGACTCTGCTGCCAGATAAAAAACCCGCACGGCTTCCCCTGTGAGCGTCACCCGGACTACCTACCTTTACCTACCTTTGAGGTACTGGGGGCATATAATAGTGCTCGGTGGGACCCATCAGAAGAATAATTGAAGAATTTTAAAGACGTTCTGCCCAGAGTAATGTCTAAAATGGCGCCGCCCCTTTCTCCTCACACAAGCTCCTCTCGTGCTGCTAAGCAGAAGCAGAAACAGCAGCCACAGGATGATACAGCTGACACTGCTGAATCAGATAATGAATACACTGCCTCTTTACAAACAGTAAAAGCAGACTCTTTACATCCCAATATAATAAAAACAGTTTGAAAAGATGCTACAAAAAACATTAAAGCAGACATCAAAATCATATCACAGAAAGACTGACTAAATCCAAGAATTGGGACTGTGTACATCAGACCTAGAAAATAGAGCAGAAGATGTGGAAACGAATGTACAGTCCCATATTTCCGAACTAGAAAATCGCAAGGAGGAATAACCTTACTTTACAAATGCGTCTTGAGGATTTTGAAAACAGAGCGCGTTGCTCTTATCTTAGCATTCATGGGATTTCTGAGGCAGTTGTTGATCTTCAATCGACTATAACTGCTTAATTCCAAGAGTTATGCCGCGTACACACGAGCAGACTTTTCAACCGGACTGGTCCGACGGTCTATCCGATGGACTTTCGATGGACTTTCGGCGGACTTCCGACGGACTTTCCGAACAAACGGACTTGCCTACACACGATCACACCAAAGTCCAATAAATTTGTACGTGATGACATACGACTGCACTAAAATAAGGAAGTTGATAGCCAGTAGCCAATAGCTGCCCTAGCGTCGGTTTTCATCCGTCAGACTAGCATACAGACAAGCTGACTTTTCAATAGGAACTGGGTCTGGCGGAGTTCCGACGTAAAGATTTGAAACATGTTCCAAATCTAAAGTCTGTCAGATTTTCGGCCGAAAAAGTCAGCTGCAGGTCCGATGAAGCCCACACACGGTCCGGTCGAAAAGCCAGCTCGTGTGTACACGGCATTACAGCTGACAATCCCAATTGATCGATTGGAGCTCAATAGGATTCATAGGGCATTAACACCATGCAAATCTGAAGGTCCACCTTGTGATATAATCGCGAAATTCCATTTTTTTCGCACCATAGAGCAACTTTTGGCTGCAGCACGTGGAAAGGAGTCCCTCACTTTCCAGGGTGACTCTTACCAGCTCTTTGCTGATCTTTCCCCAATTACAGTTGCTAAACGACGTGCTTTAAAACCCCTTCTTCAAATCCTTCAGCAGAATCAGATATCTTATCAATGGGGATTCCCGTTCTCTGTACGCTTTATCTATCAAGGTACCAAATACACCTGCAGGTCTTATGATGAGTTGCAAAATACCTTGCAAGATCTAAGTCTCATGGATAGATCTTCTATTTCTAATGGTCCTTGCTGCCGCACTACGCCTGACTCTTCACGAGAATCCTCCAACGCCAAAGATGACAGAAGCCGCCAAAACTCATCTAAACGCAGTCGCTTCAATTCCCCTGACAACGATCCTACAGGCACTATGGACTGATTAACTCGCTATACTTTTTCTAGATTCTAATTCTCAAACATGTTCTGCTTTTCCCCTTTTTTCTGTGTGACTTTTTTCAATATATTGATAACGGTTACCAAACATGAATAAATAGAGCTTGTTCATATTCCTAGCTTCATTTATCCTAGAAAATATACTTTTTGTGTTTTTAAAAATATAGCTTCCTTTACTTCTACCCCCCACCCCTTTTTTTTCCTTCTAACACAAGTTTGTATCTTAAATAGAAATATAATGTTTTCCTACTCGTTGATTCCCAATACCCACTCCTTCCCAATCTTCACTTCCTAACCTCCCTTACCCATCCCTTTTTCCCATCCTCTTTCCCTTACTGATTACTTAACATTGCCGATTTTGGGTGTCAACACAATTTACTCTATACTTATAAGTTTTGGCTGTCATGGTCTTGGGAGACTGTCACTGCTCCCCCCATCTTTCTGTCTTTGGGTATTCCTCCTCCCTGTTATTTCGGAGGACTTCCCTAGATAGGTTATGTGGCCTCTGGGTCCGTGATTTTCATGTACCCAGTACGCCGTTTTCTTACTTATTTACATAACTAAACTTAATGTTGATTGTTTACATAAATCTTACCCCCCTCCTCTATCTTACAAACTTTTTCCTACTTCTCTACTGGTTCTTGCTCCTCTCCGGGGTAAGTGTGGCAATACAATTCGTAAAGATAAATCTCTTGACTATATATTTTTTTTACCCTTCCTATGACCCCTTTGAATGTACTTACTCTAAATGTACAGGATTTAAACATACCACAAAAACAAGCTAAAGTCTTTTCGCTCTTTAGCGTCAACTAAGGCGCATGTCGTGTGTCTCCAGGAAACCCATTTTACTACTACAGCGACTCCTAAATATTTTAGCCCTTTATACCCTCAAGTTTTTTACGGCTTCAGCTACAACCAAAGAGGAGTATTGGTGGTATTCCAGTGCACAACACCTTTTTCTCTCCAGACAGAGATTAAAGACCCTGAAGGGAGATCTCATACTAACAGGGTTTTTATCCGATTTCCCAATCACAGTTGTATCCTACTATGCCCCGAACAAAACTCCAACATCTTTTCTTTCCCACTTACTACAGGTGTCAATACCCACAAAAAGGGCACATCCATCTCATTTCTCAGATTTGAAAAAAGCCTTAAAGGAATATTTGGTTAATAATGTGACTACCAACATCTCTCCAATGACACTATGGGGAGCGCATAAACCTGTGCTTCAAGGTGTTTGTATTAGTCAGGCCTCTTTCCTCAAGAAAGAAAAATGCCTATTACAGCAAAAGCTAGAAGCAGAATTTAATTCTTACCATGCGCTCTTTGAATCAAAGCCCACTCCCAAGACCAAATAACAATTTAGATAAAACACGTCTTGATCTTGATCTTTTCCTTTCAGATTCCACAGATAAAATGTTATGTAAATCCAGACATTCGTTTTACTTCAAAACCAATAAACCTAATACACTTGTAGCCCGAGCCCTCAATAAGTTAAATCACCCTTCCAAACCAATGCGCCTTAAGTTATCTCAAGATACATATAACAGTAACCCCATAAAAATCCTTAATACCTTCCAAAAACATCTTGCCTCCCTATATAAAAAAGAAGATCCTTTGGATCAGGCCTCAGCAGATTCCTTTTTTTCACAAATCACTCTTCCAATCATTCCCTTAGCTCAATGCGAATGCCTTGAAACCCCTATATTCCACTAGTGAAATCTTGATGGCTATTAAATCCCTTAAATTAAATAAGCGTCCAGGCCCAAATGGCTTTTTAGCCTTGTATTACAAGAAATTTGCTCAAATCCTGGCTCTATTATTGACTGAAGCCCTTAACTCCTGCTACGATGGACATTCCTTTAGATCTCAAACTTTAACTGCAATTATCTCAATGATTCCCAAACCCCACTCTGATGAAACATCTTGATCTAATTACAGACCTATCTCACTGCTTAATTTAGACATTAAACTTCCAGCGAAAGTCTTAGCAACCCGTCTAAACAATATAATTGGCTCTTTAATACACAGAGACCAAATAGGCTTCATCCCACTGCGCCAAGCATATACGTAGGGCGCTGTTATTGATGCATTCTGCCAAATCAAGACAAATTCCACTGTGTTTGTTGTCTCTAGATATTAAATAAGTATTTGATACAGTCTTGTGGCCCTACCTACAGTCTGTCCTACAACGCTGGGGATTTGGTGCCCATTTCTTCAGTTGGATCTCATCTTTATATGATAAACCTAAGGCATATGTAAAATATGCAGGATACAAATCAATTCCATTTAATATCAATAGAGGTACGTGACAGGGTTGCCCATTATCACCACTTTTATTTGCTTTACTTATTGAACCCCTTCTTATTCCAAAACTCAACCATCTTGCTCATATTTCTGGTCTTCTCTAAATCCTTCAGCTGTACAACAGGCACAAGCATCTCACCCATTTTCATGGTCCACTACCTGTCTTCCATACATAGAAATCAATATTACGCCCAATCTCTCTGAACTCTTTACGGCTAACTTTCCACCTATCTTACCCCAGATTGTTAACTCAGTGGTCTTTTCTTCCCATATCTTGGATAGGTAAAATTAACGTTATTAAGATGGCTATATTACCTAAAATTCTTTATCTCTTCAGGGTTTTACCAATCTCGGTCCCAACATACTTTTTAACTATATTGCAGGGTAAATTAACAACCTTTGTCTGGGGTTCTTCAAAACCTTGTTTACCTAAACATACACTATACCTTCCGAAAATTAAAGGTGGTCTCAGATTTCCTAATTTATCTACTTATTATCATGCGGTTCATTTGACACTAATACCTAAATACCATGCAACCACTGAAATCCCACTCTGGGTAGCTCTGGAATCTATAGATTGTGACCCTTTATCAATATCTGATCTCTTATGGTTACGACCCCCCTGATCGGAAAAAAATTACAAATCCGTTTACTAAACATTCCCTTTTAATTTGGGACAGATCTAAATCGATATGTGGCCTACAATCTCCCCATATTCCACTCTTATCGTTCCTTAAGAATAATCTTTTTTAACCTGCTTGGAAATTTCCTAAATCATTTAAAGCATGGACCACATCTAAATTAACCCAATTATATGATCTTATATCCTCTAATTCCTTTCAAACATTCCCTGATTTATGTAAAAGTCATGGACTTCCTCAGAAGTTTTCGATATCTCCAGATAAAAAAAATGTTTATGCCTAATATCCACGGAGGACTAGCACTTAATAAATTATCATATTTTGAGAAAATATGTAAATATCACCCCCATGCAAAAGGACTTATTTCAAAACTTTATGCCCAACTCATATCTAAACCTGATTCTAGTCCACCCTCATATTTAGCTAAGTGAGAGTCTGATCTTGGATTTTCATTAGACACAGAGGTATGGGACAAGATTTGGATTACTACTAAATCTTCCTCTCCAAATATAACTGCTTTAGAAACTAACTACAAAGTACTTACACGTTGGTACTTAGTCCCTGCCAGAATTGCGGGGTTTGCCCCCAATTACTCCTCATCTTGCTTTCGAAGCTGTACTGAACCTGGATCACATCTTCATATCTGGTGGACTTGATCAATTGTCAAAAGATTTTGGACAAATGTATTCCACATGATTTCGACATTATTTGCAGTCTACATCTTTCCTGATCCTTTGATAGCACTTTTGAATCTAAAACCAACAACTCTCTCCAGTAATCAGTTCAAACTCCTATTACAGGTCACTACAGCCGCGAAACAAGCAATTGCTATAGCCTGGAAATCCCCTATTCTGGTATTAGCTGAAACTAAACATAGAATGAATCAATCTATGAACCATGCCAAAATAAAGGCTATAACCCAAGACAAAATTTAAATTTAAATTTAAGAAAATTTGGCTCCCTTGGATGACACACTATTTGCCTTCTAATTTTGATGAATCCTTGCTGATGCCTTGGTAAATTTTTACTACATTTTCATTTTTTTTTCCCCATGCTTATTTAATGATTGAAGCCACACATTGCCCTGGAGATCCCTTCTCTTCCGTTTCCTTTCTCCTCTTCTCCTTTCTTTCCTTTCCAATTCCTTCTCTACTTTACCTTTCTCTCACCTTTTTCTTGTATCTCTTCTCTCTCTTCATCAGGTTCAAGTAGCGTTACTTTTAATTGCATTCCATGTTTCTTATGATATTACGAAATAACTGATATTTGCTCCTCCTTGAATTATAACAGTGATAATCCCTTAACACTTCCTTTATTAAATATTCTAGATAATCTCAATTTATTAATTTGAAACTATATTACCATTGTTATTGTTTAGAATTTTTCTCTTTTGCAAAGTGTAGGACGTTGTCTCTCTGAGTTATTAATATTTTGACTAAAGTGTGAGACAAATCTTATCTTTAGTTATATTAATTAAGGAAGGAATTAAAATCTAACATGCAAACATATTATATTCATGTATCGCTTTTGAACTTGTTTCCTGATTTATTACATTTCAATAAACAAATTTGACAAGAAAAAAAAAGAAAAAAAAAGAAAAGACATTGTTAAGTTAAAATGACCATTTTGGGCCAGTGTCCATTTTTTGTGAACAGTAGATGGTATTAATAATAAGCAGATGCTTCGGGACCTTACTTTTACTTCCCATATTTAATTGCTTCCAAGTCCTCAAAAGATTCTGTTTTTCTGACTATGGAAGCACTTTGTCCAACTTGATCTAAACAGCTGTATATTTTTACAGTACAGCTTTATAGCAGACAATGCCCCATTGAATTCCAGTTATATATAAACTGCCAATAAATCCCCCAGGTGATACAGCATAGCTTGGAAATTGACTCTAGTTCTATAAAAGCTGACACACAATAATCTAATAAGTCCTTGGGCACCCTGGGAAGTGTGATAACCCACACCAGGCAATCATCTTTCTTTTATCTGACCACACTTTAATGATGGAAGCTGAATCCTTTTTAGCGTGTGCTACAATTCACCAGGTGCCTTTATCGCTATGAAGAATCAGAAGTCCAGTGACAATATAAATGACCACTTAAAGGACCAGCATGTTGTGTTTTCAAATCTATATACTGTAAGGTAATACATGTCATTTTTGTATTATGTATATTTTTTCCTATCTTTGTTTCGCAAAACTGTGTCACTGTGATGGTACTGTGATGGACTTCCATGTGTCCACCAAAGCACTACAGACCCTCCAAGCCATTCTAATGGAGCCAGTAAGCCAGGTAGATGTTGTGTCCCATAGTCTGGAAGGCAGAGTAGTTATAAAGTGCTTTAATAAAAAGATCAGGCTTCCATAAAACCTGTGCAATGATTTGAGCATTATAACAGGAAAATGAACTGGAACTAACTAGTACAGAGTATATAAATGTAGCAGTCTTCCCAACTTCCAAGGGCCTGATGGTGACCCCCATAGCCAGGGAGAACTGAAATTCCTCCTCAGGGTGCAGGTTACTAGGCATAGTGGGTGTGGTGCAAGGTGAAAAGATTGGGCGCCAGTCACTTTTTGTAAAAATGAACAAAGAGAGTTTTATTTCTTTTAACAGGAACAATGGGAAAGAAGGTTAGGGCACAGGGCACCCTTAAGCAAATGCAATAGCAATTAGGGAAACAAAAATAGAACTAGGCAGACAGCAATACAGAAAGAGGGCCTTTAAGCTGAATGCAGCAATCTGTATCTTGTAGCAACTGCTGTCTGCTATAGCAACAACTTCTCTTGCAGTAATCCCACTGTAGATCTTCCATTTTAACTCACAGTATCCCACTGTAGATCCTCAAGCTCAACTCGTCGTCTCTCACTAGATTTCTTGGACTCGCAGCTACCTGCTGGATTCCCGAGCTTCACCCACAGCTAACTGCTGTACTTTGGCTTCAAGCTTCACTTACAGCTACCCGCCGTACTTCTTCAAACTTTACTCACAGCTACCCGCTGTATTCCTTGATGAGTCTCCACTGAAGCTTTCCCACTTACTTCACCGTCCCCGGCTAGTGAAGTGTCTGCTCCGGTACTCCTTCAGAACTTCATCCCTTCCAAACTTGCCTCTGGTAACAGGAGTGGTCGTCCCTGTGGCAACTGCTTCTCCTTTACCTCCGGTAATGAACAGGCTCCCCACGGGCTGAGCCTCTAACACACGTGGTTCCGCCCCAGGCTTCGGACTTAACCTCTGCTGCTCCTCCTTTGCGGACCCTTGAATTACTGGATAGGTCTCACGTAGACCTAACAGCCAGTAGGACTCCTGGATAGGCCTCAGGCTTCGAGCTTAGCAACCAGGAGCTTTCTGACACACACCCACCCAGGCCGCAGCCACGGGTGGGAAGAACCCCGATCACCTGACTCCTCCCGAATAAATAGCCTATCCCAGCATGCACAGCAGCCAAAAGAAACTCCTGCTGATTGGCTGAGACATTTATTTATCCATGACCTGAATTCACTGTAATCCATCATTCTAATGCCAAATGCAACAGTGCCACCTATTGACAGAAGAGAGAGTTAAACTCAGACCTAGGACAGAAATCAGTGGATAAAAGACTACCAATTAGCCAGGCTAGTTACCACCTAGCACAACTAGATTTATTAGCAGCCCTGTTCAGGACCAGGGTGCTACATAAAGTTTTAGAAAAGAACAGTGCAGTGGGATTCTCATTTAGGGTCACTGTTTCCAGTTTCCTGAACCTTGCAGTATATATGCATTGTGGGTGTCCAAAATCCTGGGGCTATCCTGCTCGTCAACTATGCAAATACCATCATTACATCTATTATGTGCATAAAGTTATCAGAATACAACCTTCATGTCTGATTATGTGTACTTGCATTTTTTAGTGTGATTTGCGGTATTAAGTAGGTCAGTGATTGCTGAGTCAGTGAGGTTGATTTACTAATGGCAAATAGGCTGTACACTTTGCAAGGGGATTTTTCCCAAAGCTTAGTTAATGAGGTGAAGTGCTTCTGACTTCTTGCATCTGATCATGTGCAAACAAAAATTCTGTTTTTTTTTTCCAAGCATATGATTGGTTCTTTGCAAAATTAAATTTCACCTCATTTACTAGTGGACAGCCCACTTACCTTTAGTAAAGTTGGAGAACCACCATTCAGTGTGCCATATACAACTTCAGGACCCCATGCACTAACTGTAAAGATCGTCTGGACTAGAATTAGGCCTACAAAGCTTTGCTGCTAAGCAGTACACAGAAGCAAATAAAGGGAGGATTTGGCACATAGTTCTGTAGAGCAGCCATTCTCAACCAGGGTTCCCACAAGTGGAGTTCCAGCCTGGGGGAAAAAAAAGAAAAGTCAGCAGTTACAAATACTGTTGCTGCTGACTTTTATTATAAGGACACTTACCTGTCCCGGGATCCCGTGATGTCAGTACCTGAAGCTGATCCGTCCATCAGCTCCTGGTGCAGGCGCCGGCATCCTTACTAAGGGTAACAGGAAGTGAAGCCTTGCGACTTCAAAGCCTGTTTCCTACTGCACATGCACGAGTCACCCTGCACTTCCTGAATGGTCCCGCTGTCTTCTGGGAAACTGTGTGTCTACCAGAAGACAGCCGGGGGAAGGAGGAGGTGCCAGAAATTTCGTAGATTGCCGCACAATGATTGCGGCAATCTGACGCAGAAATGGGAGTGGGTACCTAGTTTTGACTAGGTACCCAGGAGAGGTGCCAAATGTGGCAGTGGGGGGGGGGAGCAAAAAAGTGGAGCTTCCCCTTTTGGGTGGAGCTCCGCTTTAAAGTAGAAGTCCACCCCAACACTAAAATCCCTGCATCTACAGGCATCCACAATCTAACACTAATCTATCTAGCCCTGTAAAGAAGAAATCAGTATACATATCTTTTTTAAAGCCGATCCGATCCAGTCTCCAGCGGCGGAAGCTCTGCAGAGGACACAGCCGACAACGGCTGTGAAATGAATGGGGAGTGAAGTCACCCATAGACTTACTTCCGTTGTCGGCTGTGTCCTCTGCACCCGCCTCAACAGCGAAGCCACAGATGACAGCTCAGCTTGGGATCGGGTCGGATCAGCTTCAAAAAAGGTATGAATACTGATTTCTTCTTTACAAGGCTAAATAGGTTAGTGTTAGATTGTGGATGTCTGTAGATGCAGGGATTTTAGTAGTAGGGTGGACTTCTACTTTAAGCTGTGGTTTATTGACCCCCTAATTGATGGTGTCTGCATAGTTCTGGGACTAATGCCACTTGACAGAGCCAGCAGCATGACACCAATGTTCTTTTTAGATGTCTTTAATTGTGGCATTTTAACCATCAATGTATGAAGCATTCTTCGCACTGATCACCAATGTAGTGAGCATTTACTCATTGATCCCTGGGTTTAGTAAGGGCTCACCGAGATCTGAAAATTATTTTCTGGGTTCTTCTAGAGCAGTGGTCTGCAAACTGTGGCTCGTGGGCCAGATGTGGCAGTTTGCTTGCTTTTATCTGGCCCTTGGGGCATTATTTCCACCACTGTCAGCAACAGTGGGGCATAGCTCCTGCCACTGACACCAAGGATGGGGCACTTTTTCTCCCACTGATATAAACGATGATGCACTATTCCTCCCATTGACACCAATGATGGGGCACTATTCCTCCCATTGACACCAATAATGGGGCACTAGTCCTCCCATTGACACCAATGATGGGGTGCTTTTCCTCCCATTGATACCAATGATGGGGCACTATTCCTCAAATTGACACCAATGATGGGGTGCTTTTCCTCCCACTGATACCAATGATGGGGCACTGTTCCTCCCACTGACACTAATGATGAAATTCTATTTCTCTCATTAATAATAAAGATGGGGCACTATTCCTCCCTCTAATACCAATGGTGCAACACAATTTTTTCCACTGACACCAATGATGGGGCATTACTCCTCCCACCGACACTAATGATGGGACGCTATTTCTCCCATTGATACCAATAATGAGGCACTATATCTCCTACTGACAACAATGATAGTGCACTATTCCTCCCATTAATACCAAAAATGGTGCACTATCCCTCCCATTGATACCAACGATGGGGTATTATTACTCTGCCTAATACCAATAATGGGGCATTGTTTACTCACACTGACACCAGGACTTTTTCTCTCCCACTGGCCACAGTCCGGCCCCCCTAAAGTTTGACGGACAATAAACTGGCCCTTTGTTTATAAAGTTTGGAGATCCCTGTTGAGAAAGGCTGCTGTAAGGAATTAAGCACCCCTCAAAACATGCAATTGAGTCAAACACTTTACATTACCAACATTTGTGCTTTGCTTGCAGTCCTTGTTAAAGGCAAAACTGTACATATAAAACATGGAGGCTTCCATCACTGACCTCTCTTTCTGAAAGTGCTAGCTGCCTGTCTGTAGAGCTGATCCAATGACTTCAGTGCTTTATGAGTTATAGACTGAGAACAAGTATGAAGATCAAGAGGTATGACATTCTGGCAGGTCTCCTTTCCCTGGACAGATAATGTTTTGCTTATCATATGCAAGCCTTTAGTGCTGTCCATGGTACTGAAACTGTTTAAGAACCGAAACTAAAGCCGCGTACACACAATCTGACTTTCCAACGGGGAATGTGTGATGTCAGGCTGTTGGCAGAAAATCAGACCGTTTGTACGCTCCATCGGACAATTGTTGTCAGATTTTCCACGGACAAATGTTGGATGGCAGGTTTTAAAATTTTCCGTGAACAAATGTCTGTTGTCGGATTTTCCGAGCGTGTGTACACAAGTCCGTCGGACAAAAGTCCAAAGTACAAACACGCATGCTCGGAAGCAAGGACGAGCCAGAAGCGGTCGGTCTTGTAAACTAGAGTTCGTAAAGGAGAATTAACATTCATGACGCGGTAAATTATGAAATCTCGAAATGCAGCGCACAATTCTCTTCTTCTTTAATGGGATAATAATGAGGGGGGGGGGGTCACCAATGCCAAGAGTTGGTGAAAGCAGGGGTCCGTCATCCGGAGATAATTCCGAAAATCATCCGGATTATTCTCCTGGAGCTCCCGCAGCAAAGGCATATGACATAATTGGTCACGAATAATAAAGAAACCAATTTTTAGTCCAAGAACTCCTCCTCCTGTTCCTGGACTGGACTTGGGTCAAAGCAATAACTCCAAGGCCAATAATAAATAACACGTTATCTCCTCCGATTCCGCAACATGTCTGGTTAACGGCCATTCAGAAATAAACTGAAAAGCGCGAAATGAAAAGTGCAAAAAGAAAAGCGCAAATCAACACTCACCAAACTTCTACTAACACGAAATTAGCAGAAGGAGCCCAAAGGATGGTGCTAAAGAGCTGAAAAACCATGTAGTACATCACTACATTCGTGATTGTTGGCCAATGTGCTGTGTGTATGCAAGACAAGTTTGGTCCAACGCCCTTCGGACAAAAGTCCACGGTTTTGTTGGCCAACAATTCGATCATGTGTACGAGGCTGTTGTTAAAAGGCTTTATGCCGTCTCCTCAACTCCTGTTTTCACCCCTAAAAACCCACATGACCATGCTGCAACCATGTGCATTGCATGCAGTTGCAGGGCAGTTGCTGTGTGGCTGCATTCTGATGAATGGTTTGTGTTCGGTGAGCAGTATTGAACACGACAGAGGGGGTATGTAGACCCTCATCCGCTGCCATAGGGAAGCTTGGGGGGGGGGCATAAAAATGCAGCTCAACTGCATATTTTTATCACCTCTCCAGCCACAAGTGTAAATGAAGCCTAAATGGATGAAGAGGCGCCTGGGACAAGCAGGAGCTTCTTGCGTGTACAGATCACATATAATAACTACATTTCTAAATTACATTTATTCCATTTGGGTAGACTGAACTAGCTCCACGTTATTGTGCTTTTTGGATCTACCTGTGATCACATACCATATGTCGCCTGTTTATATCAACATTGATGTAAATGTTCTACCTTTTAGAATAAAACCCGTAGTTGATGGTTTTATACTATGTGGCGGCCTTTTTCTTTTATGAATAGTGGAGTCCACGATTGGGTCTGGTGACAAGGTTGAACGGAAGCTGACCTCATATGTTGTGTTTCCTGCAAGTGACCACGTTCCCACTTCTGTGCCTGTTTGACTCTGTGTCGCTGGCATTGGGTCCACTGAGTCCGGTAAGAGTATCCAATTTTTCATCGGTGGTGGATTCACAATTCATGGTGATTTTTTACTGGATGGTGGCCTATCCTTTAGAGGTCAAATATATCCTCAATTTCATCATTGAATTTTATTAAATCACTTGTGATTTCATTTCACTTGTTTGGACTGTTTTTTTTTTGCTTTTTCTCTCACGGTGATTATTAATTCACAATGCCATTTCACATTTATGGACTTTTTATTAATTTCAGTTTATGAATGGTATGTACAGTATATTCATTTATTGCTGTTTGCACCTAGCACTTTATTTTATTTTGCACATTAAAGGTGTCATATTTACTGTTAGCATATTTGCACAATTTTTTAATATATAGACACAATATGGAATAATTAATATTCCCAACATATAATAACTGCCAAAACTCGGAAAAGTGGGTGGGGCATTTAGCATGCCAAAATATAAACAGCTGTAATAGGGAGGACAAAAAGTTAAAGGGGGAACTGAGAATACTTAGCGAATGTTACAGACAGCTTAAAAAACTGAATTTCAGATAGGAAAACACCATTTTATTCAGTTCAGCCAAAGGAGAAGTTCAGCCAAAGCTTGTTTGGCTATACTTCTCCTGTGGATCACAAGAGTGCAGTTCGTTGTGCACTCTTGTGAGCTGCTCTCTGCTGATGTCACCAATGTCAGTCCAGGCACCGCGTCATTGCGACAATAAAGTCTGGATCCGCCAGGTGCCTGGACTGACACCCGGCTCAGCCTCTCAGCGAGCCGCTGAGACCCTGAGCCGGCAGCTCCCCGCCCCTCCACAGCTCAGCGCTCCAATGAGTGAGGAGGGAGAAGAGCAGAGAGCTGTGTCTGGCAGTCTGCAGCTCTATGCTCACGGAGCTTTGAAAACCAAGCGATCGGCGATGTTCGATCACTCTCAGTGTAGAGGCGCTGGGTGACAGATGCAGCATCGGACCAATGAGGTGAGTATGAATAGGAAAAAAAAAAAAAAACTTTACTTCTCTTTTAATTATTATATTAACGTATTTATGTAAAAAAAATCATAACATAATTTTATTTGTAAACAGAGCTAGTACAAGTACCTAAAACTAGCTTTATATTGGTAGCTATAATGATTTACCCCGCCTTCTGGTTGTCACTAAACATTGCAACTTAAGTCATGTACACACCTGTCCTATTTTAGGAGTGCTTAAGTAGACTGCTGGGCATTCAAGAGGTTAGTCTGTCTGCTTATGTCCTGGATTGAGGTTTTTCTGACGTTTGTCTGATTGCTTATGCCCAGGAATACCTCTGAGAGTTGTTTGGACTGTGTTTGTATTGATGAGCAGTTTCTCTGCTATTGTCAATCATTGCTCTGTCTACCTGTCTGAAACCTGAACCGTTTAGGATCAGTTTGTCTAAATATCATATGACCAATAGCCTGCTCTTTTTTTGCTGTTTGATCTGTTGATTGATACCGCTATAGCATATGTTGTGTTAATCCTGCCTGTTGATTGGCTGTCACTCCCACAAGGGGATCAGCTGAAATCTAGAACGGGAACCTTTAATCCCCAGCAAAACTGGGACTCTGTCTCAAAGATGGGTTTCTGCCTTTGCTATTTCAATGGCTAGGAGTAGGGATGTGACCAGACTGTATTGCTTAATCCCAGCGGAGAAAAGCATGGTCACTATGGTTGTGGAAATCTCAGCCTTTTCAAAAGTGGAAATGTGTTTCCATGTAATAAAAAGCTCCAACATTTGTAGTTTAATTATTGAGCTTGTGCCTGGAATTGGAAGATTAAAGTGTTACTAAACACAGGAGCCTGCATTCACAATATCTGGTCTCCCACAGTACACAGAACATGGAAATGCAATTATTTTAGTAAATATAAACAGTCTTCTGACTTCTATCAGTGTCTAGTTAAAACTTGTAGGAAGAGTTTTCATTCTCCTGTGACTGTCCTTTGAGGCTGCATGACCCCTGACCCTCTGTCTGGACAGTGTTGATTGGCCCTGTGATGATCACATGCACTTTCCCAAGAATAAAACTCTCTAGCAATACAGACCAAACTGAGCATGTGCAGCTTGCCCCCTAGCCTCAGGGGAAGGTTTGGGGATGTTGGAAGAAGGGGAGGATCAGAGAAGACAGGATCAAACAGCCTTTTTACACGATGCAGAGGTATAAACCCCTTAGGTTCCACAGTGAGTATAACAAGCATGCTTTACTGCATATACAGACTGATTTTACTGTTGTGGGTTTAGTAACACTTTAGGAAAGGATGAATTTAGGCCTCACGCACATAGAAGTAAAAAAACACTGCTTTCAGAGGTGTCTGACGTTCCTTTTTTTATGCCTCTGAACACAGCTGCATGTTAGCTAATGTGCCCATGCCCATACAAGCAATTAAACACGTATTTACGCACCGCATTTAAGGACATAAAAAAAAATACCCCAAACTAGCATTCCCGGAGAAACGGATTTGTACTTCAATGCTTTCTAGTAGCTGGAATAAATGAATATTCTAACCAACAGAATGGGTTTACGCACGTATGCTTCTAAACACCATGCACCTGCAAATGCCCAAAAACATGCGTCATTACGCACCAAAACAAGCATTTTTTTAAGATAGATTTTCTGCCAGCTCCTAGCAGGAAAATCCAGTTTACACAGGAGTAATTGTGCATGAGGCTTTATTCTTAAAGTGGTTGTTAAGCCACTATAATCCATTCATCCCATCCCTTCTGTTAAATAACAATATTTGTCCCAGTGCCTGAGCTATAGAAAAAAAGATGCCGATCTGCACCTTATATCAGAGCGTCTCCCGGCGCTCACGTGACTCCTCGGCTCTCTCCTCTCCCCGGCTGACAGCTATAGTGGGCGGGGCTGAGAACTCCCACTGATGTCAGCCTGGGAGGAGGGGAGGAGAGAGGAAGTAAAGCCGAGCAGTCACGTGAGCACTTGGAAACGCTCTGATATTGGGTACAAATCAGGATCTTTTTTATACAGCTCAGACACTGGGACACATATTGTTATTTACCAGAGGGGATGGGAAGAATATAATATCGTTTTTTATAGCAGCATGAGGAGAGGGTTGGGCAGAGAGGGGAGAGGAGGACAGGAGGGCTGCTGATGACAGAGGGACTTAAACTGTGTCAGGGCTCAGCAGTCATGATAAACGTGGTCAGTTTACAGGGGGAGGGCAGCACTAGGCAGGATCAGCCAGATTTTTTTAAGTTATAGAGGGGGCCAAATGACACAGCACAAGCACTATGCTGTTATGCATGCTTTAAGGGAACATAATCTATACAATCTGTACAAAGATTGTAATAGACAAGATTTTTGATTTTTTTTTTTAATAAAAATAAAATCTTGTCTATTACAATCTTTGTACAGATTTTTTCTGTTCCATCTTTTCTGTTTACGGGGGCTCCTGCACGCCCCGGGGTGGGCCTATGTTTTGGACCACAACCTGTGTCGTTGATTTGGGTAAGGGTTATAACTGCCTTGGGGAGGAACGCCATGCATACCATGACTCTGTTACCATACTGTTATTTATTTGTGATGTTATATTTTGTTTCTTATTACTAATATTGTTCTTTTTCTCTATTTCATAGTATTATATATAGTCTCTGTTCTTTTAACATACAATTATGCAAATGAAAGCTCCTGAAGAAGCAGGGAAATTCCGCGAAACACATCGAGCATGCAAACATAATTAAGATTGGTGAACCATTCATGTCAGTTTCACCTTTTATGTCTAGATAGACAGAGCTTCTTAAAAATGTATGTTTTAAATATGTGATGTTAATTTAATAAAACTCTATTCGTTTTATGTAATTGTGTATCTTAATTGTCACGGTACCAGCTAAAGTCCACCAGCCTCAAATACAAAAAAAATTTAATTATTGAGAGTAGGTGCGTAATTTGGGGCAGGCTGGTAGGGGCCCAAGTGCATTAATTTGCCATGGGGCCCATGATGCTATTAAGACCACCCTGCAAGGCCGGGCCATTAAATCTTAATTGCACCCCAACACACCTTCCTAGGAACAATACTTTTTCAAGAAAAATAATTATGCACTTCTTTTGTACGATTTTTTTTCTTTGTGTGTAGGACAGCCTATTTAACCACTTCCCATCTCAGCCATAGTCCTGGATGGGCGTAAAATGACGTCCTGGGCTTCCTGGCCCCCGCTGCATCACTCAGGAGCCGATGCGCGTGCCCGGCGGCCGCGATGTCCGCCAGGCACCCGCGATTGCCCGTTAACAGAGCAGGACCGTGGATCTGTGTGTCTAAACACACAGATCCACGTCCTGTCAGGTGAGAGGAGACCAATCATGTGTTCCCAGTACAGAGGAACACCGATTGGTCTCCTCCCCTTGTGAGTCCCCTCCCCCTACAGTTAGAATCACTCCCTAGGTAACACATTTAACCCCTTGATCGTCCCCTAGTGTTAACCACTTCCCTGCCAGTGACATTTATACAGTAATCAATGCATTTGTTGATCGCTGTATAAGCACTGATCGCACTGAAGCACTGATCGCTGTATAAATGTGAATGGTCCCAAAATAGTGTCCGATGTGTCCGCCACAATGTCGCAGTCGCAATAAAAATTGCAGATCACCGCCATTACTAGTAAAAAAAAACTAATAATAAAAATGCCATAAATCTATCCCCTATTTTGTAAACGCTATAACTTTTGTGCAAACCAATCAATATACGCTTATTGTTATTTTTTGTTACCAAAAATATGTAGAAGAATACGTATCGGCCTAAACTGAGGAAAAAATTAGTTTTTTTTAAAAAAATTGGGATATTTATTATAGCAAAAAGTAAAAAAATATTGTGTTTTTTTTCAAACTTGTCGCTCTTCTTTTGTTTATAGCACAAAAAATAAAAACCGCAAAGGTGACCAAATACCACAAAAAGAAATCTCTATTTGTGGGGAAAAAATGATAAAAATTTCATTTGGGTACAGTGTTGCATGACGGCGCAATTATCATTCAAATTGCGACATCGCTGAAAACTGAAAATTGGCCTGGGCAGGAAGGAGGTGCAAATGCCCTGTATTGAAGTGATTAAATCAATGGGCTGCCCTATACGCCATATGCAAAATTTAGCAAATACGCACTCACATTGTCACACCTGCTTATGTGCAAATGGAGCCTTAGATTAAATGCTTCATAAATAAGCCCCTATATCTCATACTGACGTCACATTGCGCCCGCCATCACAAGGCAAACCAGACGGATTCTATATTTATCCTAACGAAGGAGTTCAAAGCCAAATTTTTATCTTTACTTTATAATTTCCGTGGAATTCATTCCCTGATTGCAGCACTCCTGTGAGTTGTATTGCCACGAGCATTTCTACATAAAGGACATCAGACTTGTCTTAATGAAGATCATATTTTATTTATAAACATCCGGAGAGTTGTAATAACGTCAAAGATTCTTAAATTAGAGGGCGTTCAGCTTTTCTGCCATTATCAAAGTATTTAGGGGGAATAGCAGGTTGAATTTTAGTAACCTAGTCGTGCCAAATTAAGTAATCCCCCAACAGCAGATGATAGGTGCCTGCATGCAATTTTAGTTTTCTACTACAGGTTCTCAGGATTCCTGATACTAGATGATTTAGTTCAATCCCATTTTATTTGTTTTATAGATTTCAAGGAAGATATAAAAGAAAGGCATCATGATACGTGTAAAATGTGAAACCACTACACAACAGATACATGGGCATATGATTACAGCACTCGGGAACGATCCAAGGACTTGTAACAAAATATAATCAAGAAAGTGAACAGCTCTAATAGATAACTACTTTGGGAAATAAGAAACCCGAGTGCCTAGTGGTGAAAATTCAAGTCTCAAGGTCTCATATAGTAAAGGAAAAAAAAATAAGCAATACACAAGACAAGAAAAAAAGGCAGAAAAACGAAAAAAAAAAAAAAAAAAGAGGTGGGGGAATTAGTGAAGAAGAGGGAAAGATGGGGGGAAAGGGACTAGGAGAGATGATCTCCACCCAACCACAAGATTGAGTGGAGATCATCTTGTGTGTT
The DNA here is from genome assembly GCF_042186555.1 of Aquarana catesbeiana. Lineage (NCBI taxonomy): Eukaryota > Metazoa > Chordata > Amphibia > Anura > Ranidae > Aquarana > Aquarana catesbeiana. Next base: position 46,805,704 of record NC_133325.1, read on the forward strand.
ACAGAATATGGTTCGGGCAGCCCAGATCTTGGTATGTTTATGTTTTTCATGCTCCGCCACCAGCAAGTGTTCCAGTTCCATGAGTGAATCCATTTCCAGGACATATTCGGCCAGGGTAGGTAAACTCGGAGATCTCCTGTGTCTAGAAATGGTGGCTCTGGCAGCTATCAGAAAGTGGTGAAGGATGTTGCGTTTAGCAGCAGTATAGATCAGTCCTTTTTCAACCAGGGTGCCTTGAGGTTTCTTTAGGGGTGCCTTGGAAAAAAGCCTAAAAATTCATCAAAAATTGTATACAAGCCAGCAGGTGGATGAAGCCTGCCTTTTCGTTACACAAAGCCATGGGTTTTCATTATGCACCATTACAACTTTCTAGACAACTGGCATCCAGATGTAGCACCCTGATGTTTAGGCAAGGATGCTGTTAATTTTTTTTTTTTAACATGAACAGACTGTCCTTTTATTGAAAAAAATAATTATAGACATGGTACATTTTATGAAGTACAATATGAATGTAATTACAAATTACATGTAGGGTGTCATATAAAGGTTGAGCATCATATATGCAGATTAGTAGATTGTCAACATAACATACAGGTCCAAGCTTCCTCTATAGGAGATAACAGCACGAACATGAGAGAGCTCAGCTACATCCTCAGTAGGAACCGCACTAGCGGGTGTCTGTGTCCGCTATGCAGTCGAGGGTTGCCAAACTCTCTCATATTTCCCAGGACAGTTCCTGCTTATATAGGTTAGTTTGTACATGGGAAGAGCTGAGGTAATAGCCTGTTCCCAAGAACCCATGGAGGGGGGGGGGGGGGGACCGGGAATTCTACTTAAGTATGATTTCTCTTCTAGCGTAATATAATAGAAAACATATAAGTATTTTGGTGTATTTGGGTCTTTGATCGTCATTGGGAATGCTTAAGAGCAGCAGTCCAGGGGTGACTGGCAAAGCCAGCTGGAGACGAAAGTTTATGAGTTCAACCACCTGCAACCAGAACCGGGCCACTTTAGGGCAGCTCCAGAACATATGCATATATGTACCCAGGGGCGGACTGACAACTCATGGGGCCCCCGGGCAATAGGAGATTATGGGGCCACACAGTATACACAAAGACACACACACAGTATACACAGACATGTTTCTATTGGCTGAGAAGGTACTGGAGAGGTGGGGCAGCTATAATCTCAGGATTTTTAGACCAAAAGGATGTCGGTAAGAGACATTTCAGAGACAGATGTAAAAAAAAACACAGATTTTTACATACTGTCCCTGGTTTTACTGAGGCTGGCAACCCTGATGGGGCCCCCTAGTGGCCTGGGGCCCTCGGGCAGTGCCCGAGTGGCCGAATGGTCAGTCCGCCCCAGTATGTACCCACCTCCCCACCACATCTAGTAGAATTTGCAGATCTCTCTGGGTATATGCTATGTAGTCGCTGGGGGGTAAAATAAACTCTGTGCAAGAACTTGACTTGAATCAGCCTGTCCCTAGATGAAATTAATGTCTGGGCACTTTCACCGAGACAGTCGTCCCAGTCCTCCCTGTCCAAGTCTGGAACGTCAGTCTTCCGATGCTGTTAAATTTAGTTGCCAGGCAGTAATTGCCTTGGCCAGTTGTTAGGAGGCCAAATGATTTCACCCTAGTTCTGGAATTGCGGCACTTCTATCTTTTGTCGCTAGGTGGCCGACACAGAGGTGATCAAATACCACCAAAAGAAAGCTCTATTTGTGGGGAAAAAAAGGGACATACATTTTATTTGGGTACAGTGTTGAATGACCGCGCAATTGCCAGTTAAAGTAACACAGCGCCGTATAGCAAAAATGGCCTGGGGTAAAACTTCTGGTGGTAAAGTGGTTCAAGAATAAATAGCTTTTGATCTAGACAGGAAGTAAAAAACAAAAACAAACAAACAAAAAAAAAAAATTATAAAAACAAAAATGTAATCTTCAAGAGAAGGGGGTGAGGGGATTAAATGTTATTTTGATTAATTTCAGGTCTATATAAAAAAAATTAAAAAGTCTCTAATTTGTCTTTAAACTGAAATGCCGTGTACACAAATCGCGGTTACCTTTGTGTTCTCAAAGCTTGCTATGACATTTTGTAAACCGAACATGAAAATCATTTTCCTTGAAGATGGAAAACAGGGAGCTGTTAGGCTGCCTTTAATCCGCTCTACAGAAAATAAATGACAGACAGCTGGATGAAAACCCTTCTTGTAGCTGTCAGCCTTCTCCTCCGACGTGTCTATCGCGGGCCATCAGTTCTTGCTCCCTCAGCTCTATAGAGATGTAACAATTTGCGACAAAGTTTAGAAATGTGCGGCTTCCTAAATTAAACCGCGCCGTCGCCAACTGCATATTTATCAGCCATCTCCCTCCAAAACATGATAGATAACAAGTCAGTGGAATTAATCATATCGAAAACCCTTTGATATTGAAAAAGCCGGGAGGAACAAATACCAAGCAGAACAGGAAAAGTTCATATTGTTTATTATGAAACTGACACATAAATTGGAGTCATGCAGGCGGGAGTTGGCAAAGTTAACATCCTAACGTGAAAACACGCTGATTAGCTAAGTGAATTGCTAAAAGGAGACCAGCGAGGAGGACAATACGGATCTTGCTGGCATTTCTTTAAAATGTAATATATTGCAACTTACCAATCATTAAATGGTCGCTGCATCAGTTTTATTTTTTAGACTTTTCCACCCCTCTGTTTTCACCTGGTGATCTGGCTAGTGGTGGCCGGTGGTCATTTTTTGGGAGGGGGGGGCGGCAAACAGTACCACCCCCCCTTCAGTTGGTCGGTTGGCGGTCGGGTGGGTCTGGTGCACTTACCCCATCTATGGTGGGCAGCTCTTCTCCTGGGCTTCACCAATGGCTTTCCCTTCCCCTGCAATGGCATCCCCACAAGGGGCTCAGAGGGGGCCCTGACCCCCCCAACATTATGCTGTGCCCCACCATGTGCCCCCCAATTTAAAAAAAAGTTTTTTTTTTTTACAAAAAGGCAATATCTAAGAGGGAGAGCGTCCCCAGTCAGCTCCTGCGGTTGATTCCTCCCCCCTCCCTCTGCTTGCTGACACTGCATAATGCGAGCACTCACACAACCACGGCCGCCCGATCTGCGAGTTGCGGGAAAGACTCCAAAAGGACTCTCAGTTACTGAAAAAACAGACTGATTTCACCCGTCCTTAGGACAGGAGAACCAGCCTGTAAATTCCAAGAGATGCCAGACCAGCGCTGTCAATAGCAGGGGCAGGACAGCAAGAGGAGGCTGGGAAACCCCACAGTGACAGAACACCAGGGCCCGGTGGCAAGATAACCTTTGCAACCCTGATAGTTCTCCCACTGCTTTGGACCCTTATATTTTCTTGGTATGCTGGTGACATATATCACTTGTTTTCTGCCACTCTGGGGGGGGGAGCCCAATACAGTAGGAAGGGAGCTCACTGCAGAACATGTGAAAGAGCCATTGTGGGATCGTAGTAAAGGGCCCCAGGATATATATATATATATATATAAAATTGCATTTTATAGTAGCTAGTTACTTTTGTCCCTGTCACCCCATGTGCCCCCCTAAATATGAAAGCTGGAAACGCCACTGTATCCCCTGCTCTCCACGGGCATTGTGGCGGCTTCCGTTTCCTCCTTCCTCCTCCTCGGCGTCCAATTGGGACTCTTCTCTTTTCTGCCAATCGGAAAACGGGTCTCAGACCTGCTTCTGATTGGGCGGATTGAGGATCAGTGTTTCAATAGCGAATATTCATTCGCTGTTGTAACACCTGGGTGAGCTCCGGGCACAATGCTCTGCACCATGAGTCCACCCTATTTTGAAGCCTATTAGAGCTTCTGGCTCTAATCAGGTGCTTTAAAAAATCACCCGCATCCTCTGTAATTCACATGCCCAACGTCCTGAAAGGGGCAAGACACATGAATGGGAAGTGGCGGTGTCCTGTCAAAATAGCGGCCATGAATAGAGCATGGAGGTGGCGGCCCTGGATAGAGGGCGCGGGACTCCAGCGCCCCTAATGGACGGGCCGCCACTGGATCTGGCTAGCGTTGCCACCCGCCCGGGAGTCCAAGTTTTGAATCGTGTGTCCGTGTTTCCGACCTCCTGTGCGGTTCTTTAAATATTCGGACTAATTTTTCATTATTTGGAGATTCGGATATATCCGAATACCCGAATTACAGTATAAACTAAGCTTACCGAATGCTCCGAATAACGAAACAAAATTTGTCTGAATTTCCAAAATTCAAATTGAAATTTGAATCAAATTTTACATTGAATTCCAGTTGATTTCAAACTGTTAACATGTTTCTGAAATCAAAGACTGTGTGTCAGGGCTGGGCTCAGCCCTTCCTTCTCTGAGCTGGCCGCTCAGCTGTTGGCTAATTGCCAGCTCCTATCTCTCCACAGTTACTCAGCTGTTGATGATACCCTGCTCGTCAGTCCTGCCTACTTAAGCCGTCCAGCCCAGATGATCTCTGCCTTCGCCTTGGTCAACATCACAGAGACGATCTCCTGCGTTCCTGATCAAGACTTGCTTTGCTTACATCCCTTCTGGCTCCAGATCCTGCTTGCTGTTCCACTACATTGATCCCTGACTTCTGGCTTGGCTGACTATCCGTTCTGGTTACTGAACTTTGACTATGTTTTGACTACGTTTGTTCTTTTTACTTTTATTATTAAACAAGTGTGATTTAACTGTACTTCTGTTTTTGGCCTGGTTTCTGACACGGTGTGTGTTATTAGAGTACCGTTTCGAAATAATGCTGTTTTAGTTAAAGCGGAACCTTCAGTCATTTTTTCATCTTTCCATCTACTAAATCTTCTGCCCTTGTTGTTTTAACTTTGGATAGTAAAAATACTTTTTTCTGCCAGTAAATATCTTATACAGCCCACTTCCTCTTTCTTGTCTGGTCATTAGCCTAGGCTTATGACATCATGCACAGCTCTCTCACTCACTCTCGTGAGAGTTTACCAGGAAGGGAGGGGGGAATGAGTCATAAGAGGGCAAATGAGAGCAGCAGAGCTGGAGGTGTGGCTCTGTGTGTCTGTGTAAATCCAGTAAGTCGACACATCGCAGCTTCAGCTGCCCACAGTTAAAATGGCTGCAGCCAGACTCAGTGGAGGGAGATTTCTGCAGCATATTTGGCAAGTACAGAATCCCAGTATATATGAAATAATATGCAAAGCGGTTGGAGGGAAGCTTCAGAATGGCAAAGATGTTTTTATTACAAATGATGTGAGCAGACCGCAGTTCCTCTGCCAAAGGTGATTTAAAGAGTCAGATGAAGATTTTTCATTTGTTTGTTCACTTTGCCACATATCAGACCGTCCGATTCTAAATTTATTGATTAGAACATTTTGAATAAAAAAAATCTGTAAATTCGAAAAAAGATTGAAATAGACATAAAACAAATTCCGAACACGAATTCCGAATAGGTATTGAATGAATCAACCGAATTTAACGAAATAACTAGATTAAGTAATCTAAATGAAACGAAACACATTTTTTCGTCACGCACATGTCTACCTGAAACCCGGACACAATATTCATAATGTGACTCTCCAATTAACCGAGTACCACAACCGCTGAGTGCATAGTGGTGCGCATTTGACCCATTCCATAGGCGTGTGCACAGGGTACGCCGGATGTGCCTGGGCACACCCTACTCACCCCGTGCACTGACTTGTGTTTACTATGCTTCAGTTTGGGAATGAACAGGAAGCTGCTCAGCACAGCGCACTTCCCATTTGTTCACTGTCCAGTGAAACTGAAGCTGTAGAGAAAGGGATTGGGGAATCTTTGTCCTGAATTCCTTTCTCTGTCTCAAAAGTGAGACATCAGGGGTCTGTTTAGACCCTTGATATTTCACCAAAGCCCTCCAGCAGGGCTCTTAATAAAACTCTAATAATGTAAAAAAATAAAATTGTAAAATAATAATAAAATAATACAAAAAAAAAACAAATAAACTACTGACACCAATCTCTGCTCTACTGACACTGTCCACTGCTCTGCTGATATACACGCATGTGTGTTTGTGCTCTGGGGTGCACACCCTAATGCAGGGGTCTCAATCTGGCGGCCCTCCAGCTGTTGTGAAACTACAAGTCCCATGAGGCATTGCAAGGCTGACAGTTACAAGCATGACACCCACAGGCAGAGGCATGATGGGACTTGTAGTCTTGCAACAGCTGGAGGGCCACCAGTTTGAGACCCCTACCCTAATTCAATAGGCTGCACACACCAATGACCCATTCCCATACATGGACATGAGAGGAGAAAGGGCTTGACCTGCTCCTCCTCCTCCCACCCCTCTGTCTGCCCACCCACACTCCAATCCCCAGTGTTCTGTACCACAGGAAAGGTATGTGTGGGCTGGAAATCTGAAGTTCAGTGCGTGGGCTGGAAATCTGAAGGCAGATACATCGTAAATGGAAGGTATCAATGCCTGAGCCTCCATCCTTGTGTGAATGAGCTCACCATCCAATGTCTGTGACTGAAGTCCCCCCCCCCCACCCTCCCTTCTCTCTCCTGCTTCCGAGCGAGTGAATACACCAAGGTAAGAGGGACTCAGATGTAAGGGATGCCCTGTGGACTCTGATGTAAGGGGGGCTTAGGGAACCCTAATTTAAAGGGGAAATGCTGGGAATTCTGATATAAGTGGGAGGTTTGGTGAGCAGAAACCTCCTTATATCAGAGTTCCCCTTTACACCAGAGACCACAGCATCCCCCTTAAGAAAAAAACATTGCCGTGAGCCACTAAAGTGTTCGGGTTTGGCTTGAAGAAAAAAGGTGGCAAGCCTAGATCTGGCCAGTAATACACCTCCTGTATTAGAGTGCATCCACTCTGGATGAAGGAGCACAGAAGACAGCAGCATTGTCAGTCTGTGGGGAGGGAGGGGGTGGTTTAGATGTACTAGCAGATTTAAATACACTAAACAAACTCCAGCTATCACCTTATAATCAGCAAACAATGTGGTTCCTTTTTAGATAAAAGGTTTTCTATAAATAAATAAAAGCTGATGATTGTAAGCACTCTTTTCAGTGGTAAATGTTCTGCTACATCCGCAGGACAGCTTTTTCTGTTGAAAGACAAGACTACTGGCAGGATCACCAGGTGAAAGTAAAAGAAAGAAGACCTAAAAAAAAAAAAAAACTAAGAATTGGTAAGCTGGAATATAATAAACAGTTGCTTTTGGGTTTCACTCTCAATCCACATTGACTATTTCAATCCTTATACTGCTAGCATTAGTAAATAGGTAAGAAAATATATCATATTTACTTGTTTTAATTTTTTTTTTACACATCTCTTCGGTTTCTTTCTGGTTTCCAGGCCCAGACAAATGCTGTCATATATTCCAGGAATATTCAGAAGGGGAGGAGGGGTTTTCTCAGCTCAGGTTTTTCCCTCCTGTCTGCATGCCTGAGCTATGGGCAGATGGATTCCAGGAAGTACATGGTATATGATTCATCTGTAGGGTTGCCACCTTTTCTTCAAGTCAAACCCGAACACTTTAGCGGCGCACAGCAATTTTTTTTTTTACAGTATAAACTATACACATTGGGCGGCACAGTGGTGTAGTGGATAGCACTTTCGCCTAGCAGTAAGAAGGGTCGCTGGTTCAAATCCCAACCATGACACTACCTGCCTGGAGTTTGCATGTTCTCCCTGTGCCTGCGTGGGTTTCCTCCGGGTACTCCGGTTTCCTCTCACACTCCAAAGACATGCTGGTAGGTTAATTGGATCCTGTTTAAATTTTCCCTAGTATATGAATGTGAGTTAGGGACCTTAGATTGTAAGCTCCTTGAGGGTAGGGACTGATGTGAATGTACAATGTATATATATATGTAAAGTGCTGCGTAAATTGACGGTGCTATAAAAGTAACTGGAATTAAAAAAAAAAATAAAAAATACACATAGTAGATGATAGGCTCAGCAATGGCATGCAATGCCAAGCTGCTGCTAACAAAGCAAACAGAATATTGGCATTAAAAAGGGGATCAACTCCAGAGATAAAACAATAATTCTCCCGCTCTACAAGACTCTGGTCCGGCCGCACCTGGAGTATACTGTCCAGTTCTGGGCACCAGTCCTCATGAAGGATGTACTGGAAATGGAGCGAGTACAAAGAGGGGCAACAAAGCTAATAAAGGGTCTGGAGGATCTTAGTTATGAGGAAAGGTTGCGAGCACTGAACTTATTCTCTCTGGAGAAGAGACGCTTGAGAGGGGATATGATTTCAATATACAAATACCGTACTGGTGACCCCACAATAGGGATAAAACTTTTTTGCGTAAGGGAGTTTAACAAGACTCGTGGCCACTCATCAAAATTAGAAGAAAAGAGGTTTAACCTTAAACTGCGTAGAGGGTTCTTTACTGTAAGAGCGGCAAGGATGTGGAATTCCCTTCCACAGGTGGTGGTCTCAGCAGGGGGCATCGACAGTTTCAAGAAACTATCAGAAGCACTGACACGGAGGAGGCACTCCACACACTGGACCCCGTCACTCACAGGACACACTGAACCAGGGACATTGGATATTCATCCGCCCGCTGTGCAGCTCACATTCAAAGCTCCAGCAACAGTCTGTCCCATGCATTTGTTATTCAACATTCACTGATGATGGAAACACAGTGCACCTAGGACTGGTCATCACCGTGATCTGGCGTCCATTTAACATTTTTTTTCGGTAGAATTGCCTTCTGTGCTCCTTGAACATGGAATCATTCCCATGGAATTAAAACATATGTAAATATACTCAACTCTCAACCCCTGATGAAGGTATCAGAAACTGGAAATGCGTCGGGTATTAGGGTACATCACCCTCTGGAGAGTACATATGATCATTTGCATTTTTGTACTGATGTTTTGTTTTTTGTTTGATGCATTTATATAAGGTGTAGACGTCACACACCTTTTTATCTTGCAATATTAAAAGATATATTTTTTATCCCAGTGTTGGTGGTCAATTAAAGTCCCATATAGGGGGTATTTTTTCCTTGTTCCGTTGCACCAGGGATGGGACCACCATACTATACTTCTGATATGGTGGAGGTCTCTCTTTTTTCTATTAGATAATCACCTGAACGACCGCAACATACAGGGATATACAATGTAATACTGACATATAATCACACACATAGGTTGGACTTGATGGACTTGTGTCTTTTTTCAACCTCACCTACTATGTAACTATATATTTTTGCAATTAAATAACATTTCTAATCATATGAAGTTAATAACAAGAGTTCTCCTTTACATCAGAATCCGCAGAGTTCCCCTTTTACACTGTAAGGTGGAACTCTGCAGACTCTGATGTAAGGGAGAGCTCTGGGCACTCTAACATAAGGGGATGTTCTGGGAAGCCTGATTTAAGGGGGAACACTGAGAACTCTGATGTATGGAGAGGACTCTGATGTAAGGGGGAACACTGTGGCCATAGCTCCCAACTGTCCCTGATTTCGAGGGACTGTCCCTGATTTGGAGCAATGTCCCTCTGTCCCTCTTTCCTCCTCATTTGTCCCTCATTTTGGTCTGATTTATATGGTTGTATAGATTTATAGATTTATATTGTTGTATAGATTTATAGATTTATATAGTTGTATACAAAAAGTGTCTCCTAGTGCTAAAACTTTCTTCCAATTTCTAAATTGCTGCATTTGTAAATACCAAAAGCCAATATAAAGTAATAATAGTTGTAAAAAGCACTTGTGGGTTTAGCCAATCATTATTGGGGTATTATTGAGGGTCTCTTTCACTGTAGCATTGACAACATTGTTTGTAATGCAGATTAGAAGTTAAATAACAACAAAAGCACAAGCACAGTATGATCATTTTGTAACTACAGCGGAACCTCGGATTACGAGCATAATCCGTTCCAGGAGAATGCACATAATCCAAAGTACTCGCATATCAAAGCGAGTTTTCCCATTGAAGTCAATGGAAACGAAAATAATTTGTTCCGCATTGACTTCAATGGGATGCAATACTGCATGCGGCCAGAGGTGCGAGGGGGGGGGGGCCGGAGAGCCTTGGAAGCGGCCGAAAAGGCCCGAGGGACACTTCGGCTGACCTCTGCAAACTTCGGAAAGCCTTCCTAACCGAGATTTGCCGAGGTCAGCCGTGCTGTACTCGGGCCTTTCCGTGCATTTCCGAATGATACGTTCGGCTCTGCTCGGCTCCGGCACCCCTCCCCACCTCAGGCCAAAAGCGGTACTGCACACTGCTTTGGCCTGAATCTTGCTCGTTTTGCGAGACAACACTCGCATACCGAGTTACGATTTTTAAAAATACAGTGCTCGTATTGCGAAACGCTCGTTAACCGCGTTACTCGCAATCCGAGGTTCCACTGTATAACTTTTCGAAATGCTGTTGACTGACAGGTGGTCACATCCTACATTAACTTAACATCTCAGTCAATTTCTGATATGGCGAGAGAAACAATATCCAAACCAGGTTCATACATTGTCAGAACAACTATGGGCCTCCTCCCACAGACTATCATTCATATAGCACGTTATTTCCAGAGTTCACACAGTGACAAGTGTTCCTCTCCCACGCGCTCTCATTTGATTGGTTCAGGGCAGCAGTTTGCTGACCTCCACTTTTTTTTTTCTGCTCAAAGACTCGAGAGCAGACGGTTCATTTTAGTTTAGGTGAGGCAGGAAGAGCTGGTAGAGAGAAACGATTACAAACACAGATCATTTGTCCTCTGGAAACGTGTGATGGAGTGAATATCACTTGATTGCGGCATTCATGAGGGATCTGAGGCTAGTTTCAATAGTTGTCACCCTAATTGAACCTGAAATCTGATCTGTTAACTTACAACCTTGCAACCAAGACCCTCCAGCGTAAAACATAAAAAATACTGAATTCTACTGCCTAACGAAGCAATTTCCCACCCACCCAGGGAGATGTATTGAGAACAAAGTAAGCTGTGGATGAAGTGTGCCATGGCAAAATGTGGTATTCTGCCATGTGCAGATGCTTGTAGGCAGGTGCAGTCCACTTTCTCCACGTCAGGTGGCGCTAAACCACGGCAACATTGCAGAGGTAGAGGAAACCAAGTGGAACATGGTTCCTCTATGGTTTCCTGGGTCATTGGGGCAGCGATCCGGTTGGATACTGGCCACCCATGTGAGCCATCTTAGGTGTGGCGGAGTCTATTTAAGACCCTGGCTCCTGTGTTTGGGCACAATCAGCGTATGGGTAGCGTAGGGACAGGTCACCCGTCTGTCAGGGATGGTATCAGCGTTAGGGAAAGATTCCAGGAGAGTAGGGAAAGCTCAGGGATCTGCTACTCTCTTTGGCGACCTATCCATTTGGGTTCGGACTGCCCAGGCCACATTCCCTCCCTCCAGACAGAGGCTGTTAGTTCAGCTGAAACCTACTCAGCTGGGCTTCCTTCCACTGGGCTTGTTGTGAACTGCTTTTCTTTGACTCCAATACAAGTTCCATTATTTGCACCCGGACTGTGAGTGTGTTATTGGCGCCAAACTACGCTGCACCCTCCCACATACCACTCAGGAGAGTTCAACATTTGCAGAGAGAGTCTGCCTTGAAAAGTCCACCAAAGACAAAGTAAGACTCCCCTGGGGAGATATGCACTCTTTCTTACAGATATTCACCCCCCCCCCCAAACTCAGAGAATGAAAGGCTTGGCCAAGTACACACACCCACGGTAATGCCCCGTACACACGGTCGGATTTTCCGACGTGAAATGTTGGATGTGAGCTTGCTGTAGGAAATTCCGACCGTGTGTAGGCTCCATCAGACATTTTCCATCGGAATTTCCGTCACACAAAATTTGTGATCTGGTCTGATCAAATTTTCCGACAACAAAATACGTTGTTGGAAATTCCGATCGTGTGTACACAATTCTGACGCACAAAGTTTCAGACATGCTCGGAATCGAGCAGAAGAGCTGCACTGGCTATTGAACTTCATTTTTCTCGGCTTGTCGTACGTGTTGTACCTCACCACGTTCTTGACGTTCGCAATTTCCGACCAACTTTGTGTGACCGTGTGTATGCAAGACAAGTTTGAGCCAACATCCGAAGGAAAAAATCCATGGATTTTGTTGTCGGAATATCCAATCAATGTCCGATCGTGTGTACAGGGCATTAGCCTTCTCTTGCATTATGTATTCCTGACCTTTTCTCCCTGTATATTATGTACCCTTGACCCCTGCCCTGTCCTCTGTGTGTTACACACTACGGACCCCTGCACTCTGTGCATTAGTTTTCCAATGATCCCTTTACTCTGTGCATTACACACTCCTAACACCTGCACACTGCAGTATGCATTATGTAATCCTGACCTCTGCACTCCGTGCATTACCTACTCTAACCCCTGTACTCTGTGTGATAAACACCTCTGACCCCTGCACTGGTGTGTTACACACCCATGAACCTACATATTGTGCATTCAATTCTCCTGACCCCTGTGCTGTTTGCATTACATACCCCCGGCCTCTTAATTCTGTGTGTTTCACACTCCTGACCCCTGCATTCTGTGTGTACATACTCCTAATCTCTACATTAAACATTCTTGACCCTTGTTCTGTTACGTTACACACTCCAGATCCCCCGCAATCTGTGTGTTGCACTCCTCTGGACCTTTACAATGTGTTATGTACTCCTAACCCCTGTAGTCTGTGCACTACGTCCTACTGACACCTGCACTTTGTGCATTATACACTCCTGACCCCTGCACTCTGTGTTTTACACACCCCTGGACCTGCACTTTGTGTGTTACATACCACATCACAAGAGGATGTAATGCACAGGCTACAGGGTCAAGAGTACATAACACACATTGTGAAGTTCCAGAGGTGTGCAACACACAGAATGCAGGGGGCTTGAGTGTGGACCTGCACTCTGTGCGTTACACACCCCTGGATCTGCACTTTGTGCGTTATACACTCCTAATGTCATCAATCTCCGTTTTTTACTCCTGTGTTAGTGTTATCAGACAAACTAAGGAATGACCATGCTAGGACACTAGAACCTTTTCATTATACATACAGTATATGTCCATTAAGCCCCCTTTTCACACTACTGCAACTTCAAAGTTGCGTGATTTTACGGCTGCGTTTTTGCCGTGATTTCCTGGCCGCAATTTCAGGGAATGCCTGTATAACTGGCATCCAAGTCACACCAAAGTAGTGCAGGGACTACTTTGAAGTCGGAACGACTTGAAGTCGTACTAATATGAATGGTTGTCATTGGAAATCATGGGGAACGACTTGTCATGCGACTTTGCAGTCCCAAATCTTGGGACAAGTCGTAGAAGTGTGAAAGGGGCCTATATGTTTTCTTCCACAATCTTACTTGGAAAAAAAAAAAGATTATTTCAGAGGTATCTCACCTGCAAATGCAGCTCTGAAAATAGGCTGTTTTCATACAGCAATTACCTCGAGTTGTATATAACGGTTCCCCACAGTGCCGTACAACCAGTAATTGATTTTCTTATTTGAGAAATTCCTGTAGCATCTACTAACTCGGCCTGGAAAGCCATTTCATGCAAACAAGTATATGTAAACCCTAAATGTATTTTCAATATGTTTGGCATCATAACTCACTGAATACAGGTTTCTTAAAGTGGTACTTTACCCAAAACATGCAAAAAATAATGTTCTTTTGCAAGGAACATACACACCTTCCACAATAATAATTCTGCTACCAAAATGAGTGTGTGCTGTAAATTGCTTCTAGCATTGCTCATGTTTCTTTTCGCTGGAGGCTGCCATTTTGCTGAAGCCCAGAGCCCCCGAGCAGCAGTAATTAATAAACCAGAACTAAACCCATCAATTTAAAGCTTTCAAAAACCAATTACATTCCTGGAATGCTAACTGTCACATTTTTTGTGCCCTCAACCAAACTGTCAAACCATCAAATGGCTGGTGTCATAACTGATCACATGGCAGTTGCACATCAAACAGAAGCAGCTTCCTTGGCTGGAAAGGATATGAGGGTTTAATTCCACTTTAAGTTTGTCAGTGGATCAGCCTCTACAAACCTGGCACAGTGCCTAAAAATAGAGAGCAACTGAGCATGTGCAGAGCAGAGCAGGGTGAGACATTGTATTACTGGCTTTTCAACAGTATTGACCCAGATGTTTTGGAACTACATTTCCCATCATGCTCCACTACACTGCAGAGTGCATGAGCATCATGGGAAATGTAGTTCCAAAACATCTGGGGTGTCAAGGTTTGCCCTCACTGGTATAGACCATCCTTTCTCAACCTTTTCAGCACAGAGGAACCCTTGAAAAAAACTTTCCCGGTCTTAGGAAACCCCTGCTAATAATGACTATATCTACAACTCATGATACATTAGTGTGATGGTCAGTGGGAAGAATGCTTCTCACACTTGTGGTCCTTGGGAAGAATTACCTTCTTACAAGTAAATAGCTAAAAAGATCAATAGTGTGGGAACTTATCTGGGAGGCAGAAATTGGACATTGCTCAAGGAACCCCCTCAACAACCTCTGGAGGAACCCTAGTTAAGAAACCCTGGTGTACACACTTATTTTTAAATGTTTTACATAGCTATACCTGCAAAAGGGGGCAGTACTTTAACTGCTTGCGGACCGCCCCACGCACATATACTGAGGCAGGGAGAATGCGGGTGTGGGGCGCGCTCCGAGCCCACCGAGTTGTGTGAGAACAGCGAATGAATATTCGCTATTCTCACACTGATCCTCCTCCCGGCCAATCAGGAAGTGGGTCCTGAGACCCGTCACCCGATTGGCTGAAAGTACAGGCGAACCTATTCTACGCCTAGGAGGAGGAGGGAGGAGACGCAATGCGGAAACCGCCGTGATGCAGAGGAGGAGGAGATGCCCACCGCCCATCGTCCGTAGAAGCGATGCCTGCCGCAACCTAGATGGGGTAAGTGCGGGGCTGGATGACCGTCTGAGCGCGAGACTCCTGGGGGGGGGGGGGGCTGCGGGTGACCAAGTGGGAGCAGGGGGAGTGCGGGTGACCGGGGGTACTTGTTTACCGCCCCCCCCCCCCAAAAAAAAAACAGTCGGCACTGGTTGAGCCACGGTAGACCACCCCCAGGGGGTTGTACACATGTGCGGCCATGGCAGGACTTATACCCCCTGTTGCGTTCGGCGGGCAGTACCACCATTGAAAATCACCCATTTAAGTAAGTAGGGCCGGGCCGCAACTGTGTGCAATGCACATGGTGGTGCAGGATTTACAGGGTTGAAGAAGACAGTGGGGAGGCACCCACTCATTCCCAGAGGATCAAACCCCCTCTGATCCCCAGCTGATCGCTCTTCATAAGGTAAACCAGATATGAACAAGCCCTAAAAAAAAGATATTCTGCAATCACAAAGGTAAAAGGGTTTAAGAAAAAAAAGGAAATGTGAAATTGGGCTTTAAAAACTGTGTACCCTGTTTCCCCGAAAATAAGACCTAGCGTGATTGTTGATGATGGCTGCAATATAAGCCCAACCCCCCAAATAAGCCCTACCCTGAAAATAAGACCTACAAGGACTTTAACTAGGGCTTATTTGGGGGGTTGGGCTTATATTACAGCCATCACCGACAATCACGCTAGGTCTTATTTTCGGGGAAACAGGGTATGTATATAGTATGTATGATATAGATCTCCAAAAACTGGTAAGAGATTCTAGTTTCCCCTTCATAATATGATCATTGTAAGTAAAGGCATAATTCAAAAATTATTAATCGCACCCATAGTTAAAAAAAGGAATATTGTATATTTATAATTTTTATTTTTTGCATTGGAGGCTGCAAATGACTGCAACTGTGACTAGCGGATGGGGGGTGCAATGCACAGGCTTCTGCAGACTATTCCTCCAGCCCCGGGTCTGTACTGTGGTACGGATCTTTGGTTTTGGAACTGGAGGAAGTAATCGATGGACTACGGATGCGATGATGTCACTTGCACCCTATTGAAAACTGTGAGTCCCTCAGTGGCGAATGGGAATTGTAGTCTTCCATTCACAGATTGAATGGATTTGTGAATGGATGATGATGCGGTGTGGGTGTGGTTGAATTAAAAAAAAAAAAAAAGTACAGGATTCTGTGGGGAGGGGGGCTCCACAATTCAGGTAAGGAGGAGAGTGGCATTTTGAAGGTCGGGGTGCTGCAGAATGTGACCATGCTAAAGTTGAAAGTTATTTAGATGAAAATGGCTCAAAGCTAGAACTTTTTTTAAAATCTCACATTCGTATGAAAATTATTCCTTAAATAATAGATTTTAAAAAAAATAACAGTACAACTGAAATTCAATACTTAAAAAACTTCAAATGCGGTTGAAGCTGTACTATCCAACTGCAACAAAAACATCCAATTATTTCACTAATTACTCTCATTTCGTAGCGGCGCACAGCAATTATCCAGGTGGAGAGGAAGGGAATTGTACAGCGAAGGAACGAGAGAAAATCGCTTAGCACAAGTCGCCATCTGCTGGTGAACCTAAAGCACTGCGTGAATGCATGAAAAGCCCTGCAGAGTATACTAATACACATATCTACTTTTAAAATGATGTACCAGCTTGTATTTATATACATAATCCAGAGCTGGAAGATGACATTTGGTTATCCTCATGAGATCAGGCAGCTGGCAGGGCAGTAAGGAGACTTGTGTAAGGTGTATTAAAAAAAAAATCGATACTTTTATTTAAAAAAAAATCAAAAAAAAAATTTTTTTTTTTTTAATTAAATCAGATTTTTTTTATCTCAATTGGATTTTTTTTTAGATTTTTATCAAATTTATTTTAATGAAGCGCTTTTGGAGTAAAAATCGATCTAAAGATAGTTTTCTATTTAAGATACATTAATAATTTAGTGTATTCAGCATGAAATGGAGCTTTAGTTATGTAGCATGAAGCTGTATATTCTGCAATGTTTACATGTTTGGTAAACTCATTCAATGAATCCGAGCTCTGCAAGCTGAGATAACATGCACTGGCAATGTTATTTGTTTTAATTAAATAAAAGAGTAGTTCTTCAACCATGTGTGATTAACCTAAAATCGGTTCTGATATCGCTGTTTTACTAACCTGACAGCTTATTATTCTAAATGGGAAACCTTCATTTTGTTTGCAAATATGAAAAATTCTAACTACCAGCAAGAATAATTCCTTACATTTAACCACTTCAGCCCTGGACCATTTGGCTGGCCAAAGACCAGAGCACTTTTTGCGATTCGGCACTGCGGGGCTTTAACTGACAATTGCGCGGTCATGCGACGTGGCTCCTAAACTAAATTGACATCCTTTTTTCCCCCCACAAATAGAGCTTTCTTTTGGTGGTATTTGATGACCTCTGCGATTTTTATTTTTTGCGCTATAAACAAAAAAATAGCGACAATTTTGAAAGAAACGCATTATTTTTTACTTTTTGCTCTATTAAATATGCCCCAAAAATATATATATATATAAAAAAACACATTTTTTTTTCCCCTCAGTTTAGGCCGATATGTATTCTTCTACATATTTTTGGTAAAAAAAATTGCAGTAAGTGTATATTGATTGGTTTGCGCAAAAGTTATAGCGTCTACAAAATAGGGGATAGATTTATGGCATTTTTATTTTTATTTTTTTTTTTTTAATAGTAATGTAATGTGAATACATTATTGTTGCTGCAATGCTGCTCCTGCTCACTATAATCCTAATACAGACTTCTTTAGATACTGGTGTATTTTTGCAGAGCTACAAACTTCAGCTGTTTTATTAAGTGTTACTAAACCCAGGACCCTGCATTCACTATATCTGGTCTCCCACAGTACACAGAACATGGAAATGCAATAATTGTAGTAAATATAAACAGCAGTATAAAACAGTCTTCTGACTTCTATCAGTGTCTGGTAAAACAGGGCTCAACATTTCAAGTTCTGAGCTACTAGCCAGGCCTCAAGGGTTACTCGCCACCAGTTGCCCCGTCCAACCCCTACCTTGCCCCGACCCTAATTCTGCCCCTAATCACACCCTCATAAATAATCTCATGAAATGACACTTAAATGTTTTATGCAGACTTAAGTTACAAAAATAAATATTGACAACGACTTTATCAGTTCCCCTCAGCACAGACTCAATAGTGCCCATCAATGCAGGCTCACCTGTGCCCATCAATGCAGCATGACCTGTGCCCATCATTGTAGCCTCACCGTGCCCACCATTGCAGCCTCACCGTGCCCACCATTGCAGCCTCACCGTGCCAACATTGCAGCCTCACTGTGCCAACATTGCAGCCTCACTGTGCCAACATTGCGGCCTCACTGTGCCCCTTGCAGCCTCACTGTGCCAACATTGCAGCCTCACCGTGCCCAACATTACAACCTCACTGTGCCCAACATTGCAGCCTCACTGTGCCCCTTGCAGCCTCACTGTGCCAACATTGCAGCCTCACTGTGCCCAACATTGCAGCCTCACTATGCCCAACATTGCAGCCTCAATGTGCCCAACATTACAACCTCACTGTGCCCAACATTGCAGCCTCACTGTGCCCAACATTGCAGCCTCACTGTGCCCAACATTGCAGCCTCACTGTGCCCAACATTACAACCTCACTGTGCCCAACATTGCAGCCTCACTGTGCCCCTTGCAGCCTCACTGTGCCAACATTGCTGCCTCACTGTGCCCAACATTGCAGCCTCACTGTGCCCAACATTGTAGCCTCACCGTGCCCCTTGCAGCCTAACCGTACCCAACATTGCAGCCTCACCGTGCTCAACATTGCAGACTTACTGTGCCCCCATTGCAGCCTCACTGTGCCCCTTGCAGTCTCACCGTGCCCCCATTGCAACCTCACTGTGCCAACATTGCAGCCTCACCGTGCCCCCATTGCAGCCTCACTGTGCCCCTATTGCAGCCTCACTGTGCCCCCATTGCAGACTCACTGTGCCCCCATTGCAGACTCACTGTGCCCAACATTGCAGCCTCGCCAGGGCGGAGGAAGAGAGAGGGTGGCCGGATCATGACTGGAAGAAGAGGAGAGCCACGGGTTCACAGAGCAGTAGAGCATGCTGTTACAGCTTACATTGAAATTGCCTCCGCTCTGCTCGCCATCACACACAGCCCCACCTCCTCCTAACCCCGCGCCTGTAAAAGACACATCCCAGCATTGGACCCGCATTCTCACAGGCGCGGGGTTAGGAGGAGGCGAGGCTGTATGTGACAGCGAGCAGAGCGGAGGCAATTTCAATGTAAGCTTTAATAGCATGCTATACCGCTTGGTGACCCTGTGGCTCTCCTCTTCCTCCATGCTCTCTTCCATTGGGGCGATCACTGGGAAAACTGATCCCGATGCCGATGACGTCGGCACATGCAAATACAAGGGATATCGCCTAAACCATTCAGGTTTAGGAGATATCCAGGGTAGCTACAGGTAAGCCTTACTATAGGCTAACCTGTAGCAAAAAGTGTGTTGGAAGGGTTTACAACCACTTTAACATCTTAGCTACACTGTTAACACGTGTATACATACTGCAGAGACAAAGCAAGGGGGATCTGTGACTGGTAACAATCAATCTGGATGACGCCTCCTGATGTCAGCTCTTCCAGTCTGGAGATTTCACAGGGCTTCAGGGTCAACTCAGTGGCGTCACTAGGGTTGGTGTCACCCGGTGCTGAAAAAATTGGTGTCACCCCCCTCCCCCCCGCCCTCCACCAAATATAGTCCCCCCTCAGTACAGACCCCTCTCCGCTAAGTACAGATCCTGCAGTATAGATCCCCCTCCCTCAGTATAGATCACCCTCACTAACAACAGACCTCCACCCTCCGTGCAGACCCCCCCCATCAGTACAGACACCCCCCCATCAGTATAGACCTCCAAATTCAGTGCAGACCCCCATCAGGGTAGAATCCACTCCCTTAGTGCAGACCCCCCTATCAGTAAAGAATCCCCCTTAGTGCAGACCCCCACAGTTTAGACACCCCCCCCTTTAGTGCAGACCCCCTATCAGTATAGAATCACCCCCTTAGTGCAGACCCCCCATCAGTATAGAATCACCCCCTTAGTGCAGACCCCCCATCAGTATAGAATCACCCCCTTAGTGCAGACCCCCATCAGTATATAACCTCCCCTTAGTGCAGACCCCCCATCAGTATATAACCTCCCCTTAATGCAGACCCCCCATAAATAGAGACACCCCCACTTAGTGCAGACCCCCCATCAGTATAGAATCCCCTTTAGTGCAGACCCCCCATCAATAGAGACACCCCCCTCTTAGTGCAGACCCCCCATCAGTATAGAATCCCCCTAGAGCAGACCCCATCAGTATAGAATCCCCCCTAGTGCAGAGCCCATCAGTATAGAATCCCCCTAGTGCAGAGTCCCCATCAATATAGAATCCCCCTAGTGCAGACCCCATCAGTATAGAATCCCCCCTAGTGCAGAGCCCATCAGTATAGAATCCCCCTAGTGCAGACCCCATCAGTATAGAATCCCCCTAGTGCAGAGTCCATCAGTATAGAATCCTCCTAGTGCAGAGTCCCCATCAGTATAGAATCCCCCTAGTGCAGACCCCATCAGTATAGAATCCCCCCTAGTGCAGAGTCCATCAGTATAGAATCCCCCTAGTGCAGAGTCCCCATCAGTATAGAATCCCCCTAGTGCAGAGTCCCCATCAGTATAGAATCCCCTAGTGCAGAGTCCCCATCAGTATAAGCACCCCTCTCCCCTCCCATAGCGCCCCCCCCCCCCTGCACATGTCTATCTACTAATCTACTTAGAGTGTACAGTACAGTACCTCAGTACAGCGTGGCCGTGGAAGAAAAAACACACAGAGGTGTGTGTCACTCGGAGCTCCTCCTCCTCACTGGATGTAAACAGAGGAGGAGGCAGCTTCAGTCCGCTCCACGGGGGACACAGAGTGAGCGAGACGAGAGGCACAGGGCAGAGGGCGGTGTCAGCGGCTGCGGTTCTGCTATACATGGGTGTCACCCGGGTGCGGTCCGCACCCCCCGCCCCCACCTTGCAACGCCACTGGGTCAACTTCATCCACCATGTTACTATAACATGCCAACAGATTTTCTATGCTTAAAGTGGAGTTTCACGCACTTTTACAACTCTTCAGCATCCCTCACTAAACTGTGCACTGTAAACGAATTGGATCTTTTTTTATTTTTTTTCTCAGCACTTACTGCTGTATTCATTTTTCACTTCCTCCTCCCTGGCCGCGGCCCATCGCATAATTTCCTGTTTGCAATGCCTTCTGGGAAGGGGCAGCAACTTCCTCTGACACTGCCGTTGCTATGGAAACCTGACCTGAAACCTATTACACTGCTTGTGCTGCACTGAGCATGTGCGAGATCTGCAAGGATGAGATCCAGGAAGAAATACAGTCTGGCTTCAGATGCCCACACTTAAGATGCCACGGCCTGCTGTAAGTTTATAAAATAACAAACTACTGCTATAAACTATCAAAACAGACCTTAGTTTACAGACTAACTTTACTATAATACATTAAGCTTGTGTATTATAGGGGTATTTTTATTTAAAAAGTATAATTTCGGCCGGAACACCACTTTAATTTGCCTCACTAGCCATGTGGGCTGCTAAGGTTATATTTATGGCACTGTTCATTGGGTGTGCTCAGATGGAGAGAAGAAAGGGGAGTCAGCAGAAAAAAAAGAAAATTATTACTGCCTAGCTTGCCTATGTCCATCTGAACATGGTCAATGCAAGAGTTTATAAAAGTAAAAATGCCCCATGTGATTGTTCTTAGCAGGTTAAATCATTTATGTGTTTCTATTAATGTCCCTTGAGCATTAATTGCAGAAGAGCATTAACAATTTGTAAAGTCCACCTTTATAAAGAAAAAAAAAAAACTTTGGGTTTATTATTGACAGATTCAGTATTCTTGATGATTAGAAATGCAGCTGTGTATCTGAAAATGATGTTGGTAACTATGAAGTCTTTACTTTACACCATTCTATGTCCATGTCATAGACACACAATAATGACTGCTAGACCCAATGATACATTCAAGTCCTTAATGTTGTACATCACCCAAAAGTTGTGGAGTAAAAATGAGGAATATATTGTAAGCTCTAACAAGCAGGGCCCTCTGATTCCTCCTGTATCGAATTGTATTGTACTTGTACTGTCTGCCCTAATGTTGTAAAGCGCTGCGTAAAATGTCGGCGCTATATAAATACTGTATAATAATAATAATATTGTGATTACAACAAAACATACAGTATCTGATACATCTGGTACATGGTGACTTAAAATGTCATCAATCCTGCCATCTGGTGGCCAATCTTGTTAAAAGAGGTTCCAGGTAATCTCTCTTCTCTACTTTTCTTTTCTTTCTCCTTTTCCTTCTCCATCTCCTTTTCCTTCCTCTCTTTCTTTCCTCTTTCCTTTACCTCTACATTTCCTTCCTCTCTTTTCTTTTCCTTCCTTCTTTCCCTCCTCTCTTTTCTTTTCCTTCCTTCCTCTCCTTTCTTTTCCTTCCTTTTTTCCTTCCTGTCTTCTTTTTTTGCTTTTCTTTCTTTCCTTCCTTCCTCTCTTTCTATGTCACCGATCCTGTCATCTGGTGGCCAACCTTGTTAAAAGAGGTTGCAGGTCATCTCTCTTCTCTTTTTCTTTTCTTTTCTTTCTCCTTTTCCTTCTCCATCTCCTTTTCCTTCCTCTCTGTTCTTTGCTTTTCTTTTCTTTCCTTCCTCTCTTTCTTTCCTTCCTTCCTTCCTTCCTTCCTTCCTTCCTTCCTTCCTTCCTTCCTGCCTTCCTCTTTTTATATGTCATCGATCCTGCCATCTGGTGGCCGACCTTGTTAAAAGAAGTTCCAGATCATCCAACTTCTCTTTTTCTTTTCTTTTCTTTCTCCTTTTCCATCTCCATCTCCTTTGCTTCCTCTCTTTCATTTACTTTTACGTTCCCTTCCCTTCTTTTCTTTATTTCTACATTTCCTTCCTCTTTTTCCTTTTCCTTCCTTCTCCTTCCTTCCTTCCTTCCTTCCTTCCTTCCTTCCTTCCTTCCTTCCTTCCTTCCTTCCTTCCTTCCTTCCTTCCTTCCTTCCTTCCTTCCTTCCTTCTTCCTTCCTTCCTCTGTCATTGATCCTGCCATCTGGTGGCCAACCTTGTTAAAAAAGGTTCCAGGTCATCTCTCTTCTCCTTTTTCTTTTCTTTTCTTTCTCCTTTTCCTTCTCCATCTCCTTTTCCTTCCTCTCTGTTCTTTACCTCCCTTCTTTCCTTCCTCTCTTTTCTTTGCTTTTCTTTCCTTCTTTCCTTCCTCTCTTTTCTTTGCTTTTCTTTCCTTCCTTCCTCTTTTTATATGTCATCGTTTCTGCCATCTGGTGGCCAACCTTGTTAAAAGAAGTTCCAGATCATCCAACTTCTCTTTTTCTTTTGTTTTCTTTTCTTTTTTTTTCTCCTTTTCCATCTCCATCTCCTTTGCTTCCTCACTTTCATTTACTTTTATCTTTCCTTCCCCTCTTTTCTTTATTTCTACATTTCCTTCCTCTTTTTCCCTTTCCTTCCTTTCTTCCTTTCTTCCTTCCTTCCTTCCTTCCTTCCTTCCTTCCTTCCTTCCTTCCTTCCTTCCTTCCTTCCTTCCTTCCTTCCTTCCTTCCTTCCTTCCTCTCTTTCTATGTCATCGATCCTTCCATCTGGTGGTCAACCTTGTTAAAAGAGGTTCCAGGTCATCTATCTTCTCTTTTCCTTTTCTTTTCCTTTTCCTTCTCCATCTCCTTTGCTTCCTCTCTTTCCTTTACTTTTACCTTTCCTTCCGCTATTTCCTTTATTTGTTACCTTTCCCTCCTCTTTTTCCTCTTCCTTCCTTCCTTCCTTCCTTCCTTCCTTCCTTCCTTCCTTCCTTCCTTCCTTCCTTCCTTCCTTCCTTCCTTCCTTCCTTCCTTCCTTCCTTCCTTCCTTCCTCTGTCATTGTTCCTGCCATCTGGTGGCCAACCTTGTTAAAAAAGGTTGCAGGTCATTTCTCTTCTCCTTTTTCTTTTCTTTTCTTTCGGCATTTCCTTCCTCTCTTTACTTTTCCTTCTACCTTTCCTTCCTCTCTTTTCTTGTCTTTCTTTCCTCTCTTTTCTTTTCCTTCCTTCCTTCCTCTCTTTGTATCTTTCTTAACAGGTCTGTTGTAGGGTTTGACAGCTCATTTAATATATTTCTAAAGGTTTTTTTTTTCTTTTTTTAATAAAATAATAAACATCTTATACTCACCTGCTCTATGCAATGGCATTGCACAGAGCAGCCCCTGAACCTCCTCTTCTGGGGCCCCCCTCCAGTGATCTTGGCTCCACTTCTTCTGTGTCTGTCCCCATAGCAAGCCGCTTGCTATGGGGGTAGACTTGTGGGCTGGCTCCTGAGCTGGGCTGTGTGTGTCTATAGATGCACACAGCCTGGCTCGGCCACACCCTCCGCTCTCTGCTCACAGGATTTGACTGACAGCCAAAAGGGCACAGTGCTAGATCGATGCAGGACTCAGGACATGTTTATAGGGTGGGATGGGGGACACCCAGTGGCAAAAGTTGTTTACTTCACTTCCGGCTTCACTTCCTGGTTCCCTACTGTGCATGCGCGAGTCGCACTGCGCAATCCAAATGATCCCTGCTGTCTCTGGGACCCGTGTGTCTCCCAGCAGAGATGGGGGGGCGGGAAGTGGCTTAGACCCCCCCGCCGGGGTCTATGCCTGGAAGTGGGTGCAAATACCTGTATTATACAAGTATCTGCACCCCCCTCCCCCCTGAAAGGTGCCAAATGTGACACCGGAGGGGGGAGGGAGGGTTCTGAAAAGCGGAAGTTCCATTTTTGTGTGGAACTCCGCTTTAAATGATAGAGACAGAACATCAACCAGAAATCCAGAGAAAACACATGATACAAATGTTATAAATTGAGTTGCAGTTCAGTGAGTAAAATAAGTATTTATTTGATCCCCCACCAACCAACAATAATTCTGCCTCCCACAGACTGGCTACAGTATGTTCTCATGTGGTCCTGTCAATTTAAGAAGGGGCTCCTAACGACAACTCGTTATGTGTATAAAGGATACCTGTTTACAGAATCTTTCTTCCATTCAAACCTCACCATCATGGGCAAGACCAAAGAGCTGTCAAAGGACGTCAGGGACAAGATTGTAGACCTGCACAAGGTTGGAATGGGCTACAAGACCATCAGCAAGAAGCTCAGTGAGAAGGAGACAACTGTTGGAGAGATTATTCACAAATGGAAGAAATACTATAATAACCATCAATCGCCCTCGGTCTGGAGCTCCTTGCACGATTTTGCCTCATGGGGTAAGGATGATCATGAGAAAAGTGAGGGATCAGCCCAAAACTACATGGGGGGCAGATTGTGAATGATCTCAAGGCAATTGGGACCACAGCCACCAAACAAACAATTAATAACACAATACGCCGCTATGGATTGAAATCCTGCAGTGCCCGCAAGGTCCCCCTCCTCAAGAAGGCACATGTACAGGCCCATCTGACGTTTCTCAATGAACATCTAAACGATTTAGAGAAGGAATGGGAGAAAGTGCTGTGGTCAGATGAGACCAAAATTTAGCTCTTTGGCATTAACTCGACTCGCCGTGTTTGGAGGAAGAAAAATGCTGATTATGACCCTAAGAACACCATCCCTACAGTCAAGCACAGAGGTGGAAACATTATGCTTTGGGGCTGTTTCTCTGCTAGAGGTACAGGCCACCTTTGCCACATTGAGGGGCCAATGGACAAGGCCATGTATTGTAAAATCTTGGATGAGAACCTTCTTCTCTCAGCCAGAACACCGAAGATGGGTCATGTATGGGTCTTTCAGCATGACAATGACCCAAAGCACATTAAGGTCACGGAGTGGCCTAGCCAGTTTCCAGACCTTAATCCTACAAAAAATGTATGGGAGGGAGCTGAAACTTCGAGTTGCCAAGCAAAAGCCAAGAAACCTTAAGGATTTCGAGAAGATATGTAAAGAAGAGTGGACCAAAATCCCTCCTGAGATGTGTGCAAACCTGCTAACCAACTACAAGAAACGTCTTACCTCTGTGCTTGCCAACATGGGATTCTCCACAAAGTACTAAGTCATGTTTTTCTTGGGGATCAAAAACTTATTTTACTCACTGAACTGCAACTCAATTGATAAAATCTGTATCAATTGTTTTTTTTTCTGTATTTTTGTTTGATAATCAGTCCCTATCATTTAAAGTACACCTATGATAACAAATATAGACCCTTCATTTCTTTGTAAGTGGGCAAACGTACAAAATCTGCAGGGGATCAAATACTTATTTTCCCCACTGTATGTATGTGTATATGTATGTATATATATATATATATATATATATATATATATATATATATATATATATATATATGTATATATATATATATATATATATATATATATATATGTATATATATATATATATGTATATATATATAGCATACATTTTAATTTTAGTATATTTTGCTTGATTTTCTTTTATTTCTCTTTTTCTTGTTCTGTCTGCGGCAGTGTGTCTATTGGATACAGAAGTTATAAACAAACAAAAAAAAAATACAAAAAAAAAATCCTTGAAGAATAACCTTTGAAACCACAAAGAGTAACCTTTTAAAAAGCCAAGACTTCTCCATCACGGTTCAGCGAGCAAGCTCTCAGTACTCCTGCATAAACATGCCTGACTCCGATCCCTCATGTTCAAATGACAGACACACATAAACATGCCTGCTTCCAGAACAATGCTGCCAATCATGGTGAAGGAGGAGGCAGGGCTCACATTTATAGTTATGTTTTAGAACTCCGAGGAATTTGGGAAGAAACAAGGAGAATAGGAAGTGGGACCATTCCATGGTTTGTAACAACTGTCTGCAGTTCACCATTAGCTGTAGTTGGGCTCATGTCAGTAGACGTTCTTTTTCAAACATAATGTTTGCTATTCAAATACACAAATGTATGCAGGGGCGTAACTACCACCATAGCGACCCATGCGGGCGCTATGGGGCCCGAAGTCAAGTGGGGCCCAGTGAGGATGAGAGCACCGCCGGCACAGTCTCCCAGCCAGGGGAAGAGAGAGGAGAGGAAGAGGCAAGCTGTGACCTGTGCCCAATGCAGCGTTGCCTGTGCCCAATACAGCCTGGTCTGCCTGTGCCCCATACAGTCTCACCTGTGCAGAGGAAGAGGCAAGCCACCCGGATCAGCCAAGAGCTGAATTGCCCGATGTAATAGCTTTCATTAGAACTTCCAGTGTTCCCGGGGCTCACGTCACATAGCTCACACCTCTTGGCCCGGCGCCTTTGATAGACAGAACGCCAATCCAATGCGGGACGTGTGACGTCATCAAAGGCGTCAAGCCAAGAGGTGGGGCTATGTGACGATGAGCCCCGGGAAGACGGGAAATTCAAATGAAAGCTATTACAGCGGGCAATCCCGCTCTCTGCTGATCTGGGTGGCTTGCTTCTTCCTCTGCACAGGTGAGGCTGTATGGGGCACAGGCTCTGCCAGGCTGTATTGGGCACAGGCAACGCTGTATTGGGCACAGGTCACACTGCATTGGGCACAGGTCACGCTGTATGGGGCACAGGTCACGCTGCATTCGGCACAGGTCACGTTGTATGGGGCACAGGTCACGCTGTATGGGGCACAGGTCATGCTGCATTGGGCACAGGTCATGCTGTATGGGGCACAGGTCACGCTGCATTGGGCACAGGTCACGCTGTATGGGGCACAGGTCACGCTGCATTGGGCACAGGTCACGCTGCATTGGGCACAGGTCATGCTGCATTGGGCACAGGTCACGCTGTATGGGGCACAGGTCATGCTGTATGGGGCACAGGTCACGCTGTATGGGGCACAGGTCACATTGTATGGGGCACAGGTCACATTGTATGGGGCACAGGTCACGCTATATGTGGCACAGGTCACGCTGTATGGGGCACAGGTCACGCTGTATGGGGCACAGGTCACGCTGCATTGGGCTCAGGTCACACTCTATGGGGCACAGGTCACGCTGCATTGGGCACAGGTCACGCTGCATTGGGCACAGGTCACGCTGCATTGTGCACAGGTCATGCTATATGTGGCACAGGCTGCATTGACACTAGGGCAGCTGTGGGGGGGGGGGGGGGGGGGCTGTTTGCAGGGGGGCCCCATACAACATTTTGCTATGGGGCCCTGCTATTTCTAGTTACGCCCCTGAATGTATGCATTCGAATGGCAAACACAGAGTTTGGCAAGATAGGGCTGCCATTGACTTGCTTTGCCAGCAGTTCAAATGCATTTCAATAGGACGTGCTAAATCCAAAGAAAAGCAATGCAAGCCAAGCACAGCCCCTGAACAGTCATGGGTACTGCTCAACAAAAGTCAATAGGATTTTGATGACCTGCTCTTGAAATGCATGTCAAATACACTGGAAAACAACACACACGCTTGTAGAATGTTGTATTGAGTAAGTCATCAATCAATGTGAAAAGCATTGAGTTTAAGTAAAATCCTTTACTGGCTAACTTATAGCTACTGTAGACTGATTAAATAATTATATGCGGGACGGGGGGGGGGGGGATTGATCAGGCACTTGCCCCAGGTGCTGTGTTAAGGACGGGGCGCTGCAGAGTTTGCCACTCATCCTGCTCCTCACTGACACAAGTGACTGCAGTGTCACTCCTGTCAGAAGGAGCAACAGTCGATATCTGCTGCTGGAGGGAGAATTCGGCTTTCTCCTCCCTCCAGCCCTCATAGACCGGAATGAGCTGGCGCTGAGACAGAGAACCTCGCATGACTGGAGAGGGTAAGGAGACTCTGGGTATAGAACTGCCAGTTCCAGTGAGTACCGATCTGCCAGTACAAAGGAGAAAGGGGAGGGGCAACAACTCAGAAGCATGGGCACACCTGATGTTAGTAGGGACTCTAATGGGGACACCTGATATAAAGAGGGACTCTACTGGGAACACCAGATGTAAAGGGGGACACTGCTGGGGGCACCTGATGTAAATGGGACATCATTGGGGACACCTGATGCAAAGGGAGACTCTACTGGGGACTCCACCTGGCGGGAGGGGGTCGCAATACATCATCTTTGCCCTGGGTGCTAGATGACCTTGTCTTGGCACTGCTTAAAAGGGAGCTGTTTTACCCTAAAAAGAGTGTGTTCATCTGTCTATTTATCCCTTAGATTTACACTGCTCTGCTACACAACTCAACCCTGAAAGGATAGAAGACCTGTTTTTTTTTCTGGTGCAGTTAAATGCATTGTACACCTTCCTACCTGCTCATAATAATGGAGCGGACGTGCAGGCCGGATACGGAAACTGGAGCCGAAAAGGAAGAGAGCTTCAGATGATCAAAGGGCTTTGATAAGGCACATGCGCGCGAAACATGTAAGCCACGGTCGCCACGGCAACAACGAGTTTACGATCCGCCCCTCATCTGAAGCTCTCTTCCTTTTCGGCTCTGGTTTCTGTATCCGGCCTGCACGTCAGCGCCATTCAGGGCGCCACTTGTATGACACCTACTTCAGCCTCAGCCAGCCTGATCAGCCCGTTGAGAGGTACATCCAGGAGTGCGGTCCACAATACATCTCCCACAGCGTGGCAGGTCCGATACTCACTACACAGCCATTGCCACAGCTTTGAGACCCGGGCTTCCCCACCTGGATATCTCTCTTGCTGAGCGGGCAATGGGGTTTTCCAATTTTGATACGGAACTTGGAGCCTTCTGATGTTAACCCTTCGCCATCTGGCAGTATCGTATATAACATCAGTTATCAAAGTGCTTCCACAATGACTATGAGCTTGGTGTTACCAATTTATTTTTGCTCGTTCTAGTCTTATTGACAGTTGTTTTTAATTTTAAAGTGCATCCAATAAATGAACTTGCTTGAATTCACCATTTGTCTAGAACTTTTGTGCTGTCCCATCGAGCTCTGCTATTGTTGTTTTTTTGTCCTGTTGTCCACCTTCTCAGTGGTTGGCAGCTGCACTGGACTCAAGCTATTCCTTTTTACATTATTTTTATGACATGAATTTGTTTCTTATGGACTGCGCCTTTTAGCACTTCAAGACACTTTTGTTTTTGTTTACCATCAGTAACATACTACGTCGCCAGGGACTCTGATCCTGCGGTGCCAGACATGTCCCCCTGCTTAAGCCAGTACATGTCGGGGCCTGTCTGAGGTTTGCTAGAGAGCATTTGGATGATCCAGAAGAGGATTGGGAGAATGTCATATGGTCAGTTGAAACCAAAGTAGAACTGTTTGGTAGAAACACAACTCGTCGTGTTTGGAGGAGAGAGAATGCTGAGTTGCAACCAAAGAACACCATACCTACTGTGAAGCATGGGGGTGGCAACATCATGCTTTGGGGCTGTTTCTCTGCAAAGGGAACAGAACGACTGATCTGTGTACATGAAAGAATGAATGGGGCCATGTATCGTGAGATTTTGAGTGCAAACCTCCTCCCATCAGCAAGGGCATTGAAGATGAAACGTGGCTGGGTCTTTCAGCATGACAATGATCCCAAACACACCACCCGGGCAACGAAGGAGTGGCTTCCTCAGAAGCATTTCAAGGTCCTGGAGTGGCCTAGCCAGTCTCCAGATCTCAACCCCATAGAAAACCTTTTTTCCTGTGTTTTTTGGTGCTTTTTGCAGAAATGCACTACAGTTCATTTAACGTTCACATCTATGCTTTTTCAGCTGCTGTGTATTTGGAAAGGGTCAAGGACCTTTTTCAATGCCAAACAGTGCTTTTTTGGTTCAATATACTCCAATGGAGAAGCTGCAGAAAAGCATGTAATATTACAGTTCTGTATGAAAATCTGCAAAACAGTCTAGAATATTTTTTTCTTTAAATAAAAAAATTTGATCTGAGTCTGATGATATTTACCAGATTCAACCTCTAATAGTACATAGAGTATATCTCTTCTGTCTGTTATTCTCAGAGAGGATTAAAGATTTTACTCCCTAACCATATAGTTGGTTATTAATATTTACCCCTGCGTATAAAGATATTTAGGAATAAATTGCCTTTTTTTAAACTTTACATATTAACTAAATTATACACCACACTTTTTTTTAAGGTTATTAACCAATTAATCGAAACAATAATCGGCCAACTAATCGATTATGAAAATAATCGTTAGTTGCAGCCCTAGTGACAACCTTGTGAAGACTTTCAGAAAACGTTTGACCTCTGTCATTGCCAACAAAGGATATAAAACAAAGTATTGAGATGAACTTTTGATATTGACCAAATACTTATTTTCCACCAAATAAATTCTTTCAAAAATCAGACAATGTGATTGTCTGGATTTGTTTCCACATTTTGTCTCTCATAGTTGAGGTATACCTATGATGACAATTACAGGCCTCTCTCATCTTTTTAAGTGGAAGAACTTGCACAATTGGTGGCTGACTAAATACTTTTTTACCCCACTGTAGGTGGATGAATAAATGGACATAGGGGAACTGATCGGCCATGACACTACAAACCTCAGCCACAACATGTGAGACCATCATAACAAGATAGGCAAACAAACAACACAAGGAATCCAACTAATACCTAGTTATAACAATAAAAAGATTTGAAAGTGTACAAGACCTTTACGTAACCCTTAGCTCTGGTTTACACCTTTTCTAGAAGCGTGTCAACACTTGCCATGTGGATTTTCATTGGATTCTATGGTGGACTTTCACACCTGAGTGTTGCGTTTTGCCTGAAGTTTGAAAAAGTACATGAGCTTCTTAGAGGCAGAACTGTGCAATTTTTGGCCCCTTTAGACGTCAATGAATGTGCCTTTCAAATAGAAAAAACAACGCATTTTTTTTGCACATTTTATTGCCTCTCCTTCTCCTAGTAACTATCCTTCCATTGGCCAAAATGAAAACACTCAAGCCTAAAAATGCCCAAAAAAACACGGGTGTACAAGTGAAAATAAAAAAATGTGTGAGCAAAAAAGACGATAGTTGCTGCTGGCTGAATGTACAAAAACGTGTAGCATTTTTTGGCACTCCTGTTGAATGAAGTCCATTGGGGCCAAAATTCTCAACTCTGCCCCAGAAGAAGCTCATGTAATTTAACGAGTGACCAGTGGCGGCCTGTGCACTAAAGCACCTATCCCTCCGTGGTCGCGCGCCAAAGAAACACATTGTATCACGTTTACGTACCCGGGTGGCTCCGCCCCCCTCTGACGCCACGGGGAAGCCATTGGGAAGTCCCGGTGCGTCAGAGGGGGGTGGGGTCACCCGGGTACGTCACTGTTATAAAAGAACTGTCATCAGTGCTGAAGTGTCATACAGTGGGTACCTCCCATGGAGGCGGATCTTTTTTATTTTATTTTTCGGTCCATTGGCGGAGCGATAGAAGAAGATGAATGGACTTCGTGGGACATTTTTATTTTTTTATTTTTTTAACAAAGGACTTGTCCCAAGGTGTGTCTTGTGTTTTTTTAACATTTTGACACTTTTTTTGTGAAATGGTAGGGGTACAATGTACCCGTTACCATTTCAAACAGGGAGGGTGGGATCTGGGGGTTAAAGGGGGCTTCCAGATTCCGATAAGCACCCCGCAGACCCCCACAACCACAAGGGTTATGGGGATAAGGCCCTTGTCCCCATCAACATGGGGACAAGGTGCTTTGGGGGGCTACCCCAAAGCACCCTCCCCATGTTGAGGGCATGTGGCCTGGTACGGTTCAGGAAGGGGGGGCGCTCTCTCATCCCCCTCTCTTTTCCTACAGCCTGCCAGGTTGCGTGCTCGGATAGGAGTCTGGTATGGATTTTTGGGGGGACCCCCACACCATTTTTTTAAAAAATTTGGCTCGGGGTTCTCCTTAAGATCCATACCAGATCTGAAGGGTCTGGTATGTATTTTGAGGGGGACCCCTACGCCATTTTTAAAAAAAAAATTGGCGCAGGGTTCCCCTTAATATCCATACCAGACCTAAAGGGCCTGGTATGGAATTTGGGGGGACCCCCACGCAATTTTTTTAAAAATTTTGGTTCGGGGTTCCCCTTAATATTCGATGACTTAATATTCAATGACTTTTATCTGTATTGCTGGGACCCGACAATTCATTATAGCCGCGAGTAGTTTTAAATGACTTTTTTCCTTTAGAAATGTCATTTTGTGCAGGAACTGTTCTAAACACGGGAAAATACGCCACTTTACAGGCATACTATAGACACCCCCCAGGTACGAAATTTAAAGGAATATTTCACTTTTATTGTTTCACTTTAAGCATTATTAAAATCACTGCTCCCGAAAAAACGTCAGTTTTTAAAACTTTGATGCATTGATACATGTCCCCTGGGGAGGGACCCGGGTCCCCAAACACTTTTTATGACAATAACTTGCATATTAACCCTTAAAATTAGCACTTTTGATTTTTCAAGTTCGTGTCCCATAGACTTTAATGGTGTTTGCGTGTTCAAACAAATTTTTTGCCTGTTCACATGTTCTGCTGCGAACCGAACCAGGGGGTGTTCGGCTCATCCCTATTAGAAAGAATCCCATGGTGTATGTGCCCCTGGAGTGGCAGTCCAGGGGTGCCATAAAGTCACTGTGAGTGAGGGTCACTTTAATTTATGGCACCACGGTCACTGCACCATACCACACTTTTTTCTCACCTGCCTCCTGGGTCGGGCCTTTTGGCTGGGACCGGATGTATTTTTTATTCCTGGCCGCAGGGCCTGGTAATTGTTTCACACAATGACCACTTTTCACTCTCCTCTCCACTTGCTTCTCCCCCGCTTTCTTTTATTTATGCCCTTGTGTGACTGGTAGGGTGTAGGTCCTCGGGCCTGCCCTGAAAGTCTTGGGAGGGGGTGGACATGACCTTCTGGCTTGGTTCGCCCTCTCTCATGGGGTCTCACCTCGGGGGGAGCCCTACCAAGTACTTGGTTGGGTCTGTTTCGGCAGACCCTCCAGAGGGAGGGGTCCATCTGGTTATGGGCAGATGGACCAGGTGTAAAGTACTCAAGTCCCCGTCTGGAGCATAACGCCCTGGGGGATCAGGGCAAGGCCCTCTGATTTTAGAGGGCTTATGTACACCCGTTGCACATTTTTGCGTTTCACTCTTTACGTGTGTGCACATTTTTTTGGCACTGGGTGAAGTTTTTGAGTGTGTTTCACATGCTATGGGCATAAAAAAAAAAGTTGCAGTCTTGGAATCCATGTTTTCATTTTCCTAAATTAGGAGATGAAAACCTCTACAAGGATCATTCCATTGATTGCAGAAACACTCAGATGGACAATATGTTAGACATCACTGTACAGTCACCATGGCAACGCAGAGAAGAACATCGGGGGTTACTGTAGATGCATAGATG
Source organism: Aquarana catesbeiana (assembly GCF_042186555.1). Classification (NCBI taxonomy): domain Eukaryota; kingdom Metazoa; phylum Chordata; class Amphibia; order Anura; family Ranidae; genus Aquarana; species Aquarana catesbeiana. Next base: position 46,839,968 of record NC_133325.1, read on the forward strand.
CGTACACGGCGTGGTATAAGATGGGTCAGAGTGGATTGTACAACGGTATGACAAGTTACAAGCGGCGTGACAATGGCGCGCTGGCCTTTTCTACTACCCTGCGTGACATTTTCAGAGCACGCCACTGACCGCTACCAAGAGAGAAATTATGATGAATACAAACAGTCAAATATGAGGTGAGTTTATAGCAGGAAAGCTGATAAATGTGAGATACACAAATTGTGATATGATCAAACATTTATTTATAGAGACTCAATGAGTAAAGTGACAGGGCCTCTTTACACCTTTCACCCCCTGAGATTTTTTTTTTTCATTTTGAACATGCATTCTAAAATGTACATTAAAACACACTTTGAACCCCAAAACATATAGAGACCCTGTAGAAATGATGGTAATCATTATTTTTAGGCACCACCTCCACAATATGCTTTTAAGTTTTAGAGAAATATTCCAAAAGGCTTAACCACTTGAGCTGCGGAAGATTTTACCCCCTTCATGACCGGAACATTTTTTGCTATTCAGCACTGCTATTGCTGGCTATTGCGTGGTCATGTAACGCTGTACCCAAATAAAATTCATATCATTTTTGTTCAAAGAAATAGAGCTTTCTTTTGGTGGTATTTAAACACAGACGAAACGCGTTGGACCGTGGCTACACGGCAACACTGAGACGGTGAGTCCACGTGTACGACCTGGCATATTTGGAATTTTAACAAGGCGATTTTGAATCTTTTAAGATGTAAGTACATTACTCTTAATAAATCGATTACCTTAAGGTGTTTTTACACTATTGGAGACTCTGTCTCAATTTCTATCCCCCCATGTGGAGAGTATCTTTATTAATCTGGATGGAGATTGGCGTGTATAAGCGGCTCTTCAATAACATCTGATAAGGCGATATTTGCCAGACGCGAGAGTGAACGGCAACAGCATCTGGTGAGCTTTATTCTTAAGGGAGCGGAATTGGCACACATTACTTCGGTGAAGGATTTTGGTGCATCTCGTTTCACTATCTTTTCATCACTTTAAGTTGGACTGTATTACTATATTGATTTGCATATGTTGGAGCATAGATATATTTTTTTTGGGATATGCTATATGGACATTTTTCATTATAGATGGGTGTTTTATGTTGATCATTTCACAATGTTAATAATTAGGAGATTTGTAGATTAATTTAGTGTGCTACTGTGGAATTATTTGTCTCTCTTTTTTAAATTGACATTTGTTTCACCTTATTTGCCTATTTAAACACCACTGGGTTTTTTATTGTTTACTATATAAATGAAAAAAGACCGACATTTTTGAAAAAACAAACAAAAAAAACCCCAATATTTTCTACTTCCTGTTCTAAAACATATCCAATAAAATCAAATGTCTTCATGAATTTAGGCCCAACTGTATTCTGCTACATGTCTTTGCTAAAACAAATTCCCAATAATGCCCTGTACACACGGTCAGATTTTCCAACGGAAGAAGTGCGATTGGATTGTGTTGTTGGAAATTCCAACCATGTGTAGGCTCCATCGGACTTTTTCCGTTGTAATTTCTGACACATAAAGTTTGAGAGCAGGCTTTAAAATTTTCCGACAACAAAATCCGTTTGTGTAAATTACGACCGTGTGTGGACAATTCCGCCGCACAAAGTGCCACGCATGCTCAGAATAAATTAAGAGACAAAAGCTATTGGCTACTGCCCCGTTTATAGTCCTGACGTACGTGTTTTACGTCACCGCGTTCAGAACGATCGGACAACTTTGTGCGACCGTGCGTATGCAAGACAAGTTTGAGCCAACATCCGTCGGAAAAAATACATGGATTTTGTTGTCGGAATGTCCGATCAATGTCCGATCGTGTGTACAGGGCATAAGAGTATAATAATTGGTTTGTGGGAAAGTTTAGGTGTCTACAAACTATGGGATATATATATATATATATATCTATCTATATATCTATAGATAGATATATATATATATATATATATATATATATATATATATATATATACACACACAGTATATTACCCAAAGTATTGGGACGCCTGCCTTTACACACACATGAACTTTAATGGCATCACAGTCTTCGTCTGTAGGGTTCAATATTGAGTTGGCCCCCTCTTTGCAGCTACAGGTGCATCTCAAAAAACGAGATATCATCAAAAACTTAATTTATTTCAGTAATTCAATTCAAAAAGTTAAACTCCTCTATTTTATATAGATGTGTTACACACAGAGTGATGCATTTCAAGCATTTTTTTCTTTTAATTTTGATGATTATGGATTACAGCTAGTGAAAACCCAAAATTCAGTATCTTAGAAAATTAGAATATTACATAAGACCAATAATAAAAGGATTTTTAATACAGAAATGTTGGCTTACTGAAAAGTATGTCCATGTATAATATAGTATGCACTCAATACTTGGTCGGGGCTCCTTTTGCATGAATTACTACATCAATGCGGCGTGGCATGGAGGCGATCAGCCTGTGGCACTGCTGAGGTGTTATGGAAGCCCAGGTTGCCATTCTGCAGACCTTTTTCGGTCATGCCCGTTCAACAGAAGCAGGTTGCCGTGCACACGGACCGAACGTTTCTATTGACCCAGCCGATGCTGCCCGGCATTCGGGGCGTGTGTACAGCCTTCTACATACCTCTCAATCTTGTGAAATGATAAAGAGGGACAACTTTTAGCATACAATATGTAGTCAGGGCCCCGGGTACACACACCACAAAGAACTAATATGCAGGAAATGATTGCCTAAGCCACACACATGCTTTTTTGACCTCTATTTTCTTATATATTTCCTTAACAAATGTAATAATATGGAAATTGAATGAAAATTTTAGTACAGCGTGGAGCTGCCCAGTGGCACAGGATTTCTGGAAAGCCATTTTCGCACTTGCCTCTGAGGTGCTCGAACTCACTCTCCCACCAGATCCGACTCATGTCCTTCTAAACTTGAGGCCGGAATCTTTGACACGTAAACAATTCAAACTTTTGACCCGGCTCTTGACAGCCGCGAAACAGACAATGGCTAAGGCATGGAAAGCTCTGACCTTGACTGTGGCTGAGACTAAACACAGATTGAATCACACCCTTCTGTGTGCAAAGGTATAAGCCCTTTAAAAAGACCACTTTGGTAAATTTGATAAAATATGGCAGACACACAAATTGAGTTTGATCTGCCGTCTCATGATCTCTATAGCTACACAAGAATCGCACACACACTTCCTCCAACGCAGCCTACCCCCAAAAATATTCTTGCCCTGGCAAGTGGTGCAATTCTACACCTCTTCTAATTCCAATATCAAGGGTATATCCCTCTTTTACAATATAATTAACAATAAAAACATATTTCTCAAGTCAACACCCTTAAACGCGTGGGAACTTGACTTGGGGAAGACATACCCCCTTGAAAAATGGCAAAAAGCACTATGCTCAACCTACATTGCCACAAAAATTATAAATGTATGGGAAATTACCCAGAAGTTCCTGCTGCGCTGGTACCTAACTCCATACAGAATCTCAAAATTTGCTCCACAAACCTCCCCAATATGCTGGAGGGGGTGTGGAGCCACAGGTACACTCTACCATATCATTTGGACATGCCCTGCAGTTTCCTTCCTGTGGGTAGCTGTGTTTTGCGGCTGATCAATCAAATTTTCAGGTTGGCAATTCCAATGTCAGCAGGAACGACACTCTTCTCCCTAGACCCCGGTAATTCACATACTATTAGCAGCCCATCTGTCATTGGTCAGATATTGGAGGGACCACCAACCCCCCTCTTTTACTAAATTAATTCAAATCATACACACACACGCCACTTCCGAGTTGCTCTTTGCATCCTCTTCTGGAAGATACCAAGCCACCAGTTTTACGTTGGAAACCATGGCTTGACTGGCATGCTCAAAACAAAGTTAAATGAGCATTTGTAACCACAAGACTGTATTGGCTTCATGCCTAGTTATGTTGTGTTCTACTTACTTTCTTTTCTATCCTTTTGTTTTTTCAATGTATTTTTAACAAAAAAATGCTTTACAACCAATTGGTGCCTTATCTGTAGCAATGTGGAGACAGGAAATCGCCCATGGGACTTTAAATGAGGTGTCCATGATGATCACCAGGTAAACAGGAGTATAGGTATAAAAAGCATAAAGTTTATTGAATGGTATACATATCGTCCAATACAGAACATGAGCAGAAGTGACAAATACATAAGAACAGCAATATGACGTAGTAGTCCTCTAAAAACATAACCAAAGGGTATAATATCACAAAGTATTAGGGTACAGATATATGTCATACATCTCTAGCCCAACGCGTTTCGCAAGCTCTACTCGCTTCCTCAGGGGCTGATGTGTATATCTGATGTCTGTAACAACAAGTAAAAATATATATTGAGGTATAGGTCATGATGGGACGGGAGCATGAAGCCTGCACTAGTAATGCATTTTTTTTTTTATCTGTAGCAATGTATGCTGCTACAGGTTATATCCTGCCATCTTCATACAGTTCACAGATTGACTTGTCTATTTTGTTCACTAACCACGTCGGCTGGCATATTGTTTGTAACCTTTTTCTTATGCATTTTGCAATAAAAAATATATTGAAATAAAAATATGGCGGCCATGGATTAAACGCTGTCTACCGTCAGATTTTGAAGTAATGGTACTTCTGCCATGGTAATAGGAACACAACTTTGTGCTCTACTTGACACCTCATCAGGGGAAGCACTACATTCGAGGAATTTCTCTTCTTCTCCTTCTTGTCTAATCTTTCTCTGCTTATTCCTTCTCTTTCCCTTTTGTCCTTGATATCCTTTACTTCATGGTAGCCTGCCTTGTGTTTGGATTGTATAGCCTATTTCTAATGATGTAACTAGGCCGCAACACAGTAGTCGGATAAACATGGGTTTCCACATTTCATTCAGAGTGTACATCGTTAAGATTGTTTGGACTGAGTCTGTAAACCTTTGGTGCCCCCCTCATCGTATAGTGGGACGAGCCACAGATACCCTGTTCTAGAATTTTACTTTGTGGTATGTTAGCATATAGGCCATGTTCAGCTAGTATTCAAAAGCATTTGATGAAGGCTTAGGCCGAAACGCGTCAGCCTTTTGGATGATCTTACTGCTATAATGCCACAATAAAATTTTCTATGGAGAAGCTGTCGAGTTGCCGGCTTGTACTTTTTATGGATCATTGCACTAATGTTTGATTTAGTACTACTTTTTTGTTATTTATAATATTTTGCTGTTGGTGCAACGATTGCTTGAGTGGCTGCTTTATTACTTTATTTAAGACTTGATATGCTCCAGCGCAGATTTTTTGGGCCTTTATTATTGTTTAAAACATCCGAAACAGCGTAACGACATAACGATTGATCAGAATTGATTCTGTTCCATTTAGTTTTTAAGATGCATTAACATTTTTCAACAATATAAAAATGCACTACATATGAAATAAAAAGATATGGCAATAAATACAGGAAGGTATAAAAGTGACAGAAGATGATTCCTACTTATTGTGATCGGGTTGGATGGAGGTGTATCCATTTAGAATCTCCAAATCATAACAAATAAATCCGAAATGAATTTCATTCCATTTGTTATGTTATGATTCAAGGAAATTCTGATGGATCCACCTACCTGCAACCCAAACAGAGTGCACTGCATACATAATCTCCTGGAATAACAAATTAACACATTAAAATGAATATAGCCAATCTTCCAAAATAACTTCCATAATACGAATCGATTCAGAACAACCAATATACGAAATTAATCAGAATATAAGAAACTAATTCCGAAAACGAATTATTCTTTCATAACGAATATGATGAAACAAAATGATTAAACCAACGAATTAATCAGAAACAAAAAACGTTTTTTTTTTTTTTTTTTTTTTTTTTGTGTACTAGCACTTCCCCATTCTATTTTAGATTTAGAAAACAGAAGAAAAAAAAATGTTGTTTGGATATGGGAATTAATTTGATAAATAAAGGTTTATTCATAGTTTTATTACAAGAGAAATGCAGACATGGGTGAGCAGCTGTAGCTCTGAGCAAAGGATAGAGTTGTGTAGAATTTCCCAGCTTGGGTGGTTGAGTCCCTTTGATGATACATTGCCGGGGCACATCATGCTGTACATACTAATGATAGTGAATCACAGAAACGCATCATTAGCCGACCGCGGTGTGCGGTACCCTTCAGCAGTGCTGTCAGTGGGGGTGGGGGTGGGGGGGTGCCGGGTGGGAAATATAATTGCAGTCCAGGAGGATAAAGAAATATGTAAGTCGGCCTCCAATTATCTGGTCCAACCTCGTTTATCTGGAAGATTGACTGCTGGCCTATTACTGTATTATTCAGAACTTAAAGAGAAAGCACAGCGTATTATTTTTTTTTAAAGCGCACTATTTGAGACACTATTGTCATTTTTTACGAATTCTAATTTTCAATGTAAATCTCAGATTTTATGTACTTGCTCTACTACTGTATAATATGGCCATTATTGGATAATAGTTATAAAACGTCAATACAAAACACAAATAGTTCATATCTATGAGGCATGGATTAGATCCACGTCGACTCGTCCTGCACACTGGCCTGCTTAGAAAAGCCTAGTTGGTTCTAATAATAAATTAATGAGTTTAATATTTGTTCTTCCATTTTATTTTATTTAATTATTTTTTTTTTTTTATTTATATTGTTCATTATTTATCCATGTATTTAATTGATTGGTTATTTATTTATTTTATTTAGGCTTGGTTCACACCTACAGGTGCGACTAAGTGCAGGCGCAGGTGAAAATGCAAACAAGTTTGCAGATGCCTGGGGGTGCCATTACCTATATATATATATATATATATATATATATATATATATATATATATATATGGCTTTTTTTCAGCGGGAACGTGGGGGAACGCAGTTCTGGCACCTCCAGCACTGAATGTATGTAATGGCAAGGGGTACTAGGGTGTGCTGGAGGGTCTATTGATGCTGGCTGCTGGGAGATCTATTGTTGCTGGTAGGGTCTTTTGTTGCTGGGGTTGATCTACTGTTTCTTGGGGGTATATTGTTGTGGGGGTTTCTATTGTTCTTGGGGGGGAATCTATTGTTGCTGGCTGCAGGGGATCCATTTTACTGCCTTTTTTTGTTATCATTAACAAATTCCATATACATACCTTAACACCACAAAATTATACTTGGTTCTGTATTCTCTAAAAGGGGCAGTATTGGGCAGTAGGTAGGGGGGTAGAACCAAGGGACGGTGCTTAGAGGTGGGTAGGGGACGGAGAAAAGGGGTGACTTAAAAGGGGGAAGTACCTGCAGCTTTTCACTGGGAAAAAAGCCCTGTATATATATATATATATATATATATATATATATATATATATATATATATACAGTGGAACCTCGGATTGCGAGTAACGCGTTTAACAAGCGTTTCGCAATACGAGCACTGTATTTTTAAAAATCTTAACTCGGTTTGCGAGTGTTGTCTCGCAAAACGAGCACGATTCCTGCCAAAGCGTGTGCAATACGGCGTTTGGCCTGAGGTGGGGGGGGGCGCCAGAGCCGAGTGGCGCCGATCGCAGCTGATCGCCGCCGTTCGGAAATGCGTGGAAAGGCCCGAGGACAGCTCGGCTGACCTCGGCAAACCTCGGGAACGGAGTCTTTCTGAGGTTTGCCGAGGTCAGCCGAGGTGTCCTCGGGCCTTTCCGTCTGTTTGCAAGGCTCTCCGGCGCCCCCCCCCACCTCTGGCCGCATGCGGTATTGCATGCAATTGAAGTCAATGCGGAACAAATTATTTTCGTTTCCATTGACTTCAATGGGGAAACTCGCTTTGATATGCGAGTACTTTGGATTACGAGCGGGAACGGATTATGCTCGTAATCCAAGGTTCCACTGTACATATATAAAAAATCAAGAGGGATTGCTGCACAAAAAAAGTGTTTTAATGAAAAAATTAAAACATCCAAAATATACAGGCAGTCATAGTAGTAACAGTTTCGGGCTAATACAGATCACGCCCTTCTTCAAAACGTCATGCCTATGAATGACCACATACAAGGTACGATATATATATATAGAGAAATCATCTGTAATCTATTAAGCAATCAAACAGTCTGTCTGGAATCAATTAATCAATGGATCACAGTGAACAAAAACATATGGAGAACAATATAATGTAATACAATCTCAGAACAACAGATCAACAGGTGTAACAGTATTCCCACACATCAAAGATTGTATTGGTTGATCGGGAATCCTATAGAAAAAATATATAAATAAAAATAAAAAATTAATGGTATCCCAGTCTTAAGCCTCGTGCACGTGATCGGATTATCGGCAGGGAATTGTGTGATGACAGACTGTTTGCCTAAAATTTGACCGTTAGTATGCTCCATCAGACAATTGTTGTCCAACTTTTGGCCAACAAATGTTGGATGGCAGGCTAGTAAATTTTTGGCGGACAAAGGTCTGTTGTCAGATTTTCCTATCATGTGTACACAAGTCCGTCACACAAAAGTCCAAAGTACAAACACGCATACTCGGAATCAATGCTCACCAAACACGACATTAGCAGAAGGTGCCCAAAGGGTGACGCTCAAGAGCTGAAATTCCACGTAGTACATCACTACGTTCGTGTTTGTTGGCCGACCATTGTGTGCCGTTTGTATGCAAGACAAGTTTCCGGAACACACCCTTCGGACAAAAGTCTGACGATCTGTTGGCCAACAATCCGATCGTGTGTACGAGGCTTTAGCCTGTAGGGTTCAATATTGATTTGGCCCACCCTTTGTAGCTATAACAGCTTCAATTCTTCTGGGAAGTCTGTCCACAAGGTGTAGGAGTTTGTCTATGGGAATGTTTGACCATTCTTCTAGAAGCGCATTTGTGAGGTCAGGCACTGATGTTGGACGAGAAGGCCCAACTCGCAGTTGCCGCTTTAATTCATCCCAAAGGTGTTCTAACGCGTTGAGGTCAGGACTCTGTACAGGTCAGTCAAGTTCCTGCACCCCAAACTTACTCATCCATGTCTTTATGGACCTTGCTTTGTACACTGGTGCGCAGTCATGTTGGAACAGGAAGGGGTCATCCCCAAACTGTTCCCACAAAGTTGGGAGCATGAAATTGTCCAAAATATCTTGGTATGCTGACGTCTTAAGAGTTCCCTTCACTGGAACTAAGGGGCCAAGCCCAACCCCTGAAAAACAACCCCACACCATAATCCCCTCTCCACCAACTGATTTGGAGCAGCGCACAAAGCAAGGTCCATAAAGACATCGATGAGCGAGTTTGGAGTGGAGGAACTTGACTGACCTGCACAGAGTCCTGACCTCAACCCAGTAGAACACCTTTGGGATGAATTCGAGTACAGCCTGCAAGCCAGGCCTTCTCGTCCAACATTAACGTCTGACCTCACAAATGCACTTCTGGAAGAATGGTCAAACATTCCCATAGACACACTCCTAAACCTTGTGGACAGCCTTCCCAGAAGAGTTGAAGCTGTTATAGCTGCAAAGGGTGGGCCAACTCAATATTGAACCCTACGGACTAAGACTGGGATAGCATTAAAGTTCATGTGTGTGTAAAGGCAGGCATCACAATACTTTTGGTAATATGGTGTGTGTGTGTATATGTATATGTATATATATATATATATATATATATATATACTGTATAAATATAGGTTCTTCAAAAAGTTTCCGCACTTTTTTAAAACTGAATTATATATACAGTAGATAGATAGATAGATAGATAGATAGATAGATAGATAGATAGATAGATAGATAGATAGATAGATAGATAGATAGATAGATAGATAGAGACATATCTATATATATATATTTATATATATAGATATATATCTCTCTATCTATATATATAGATATATATCCAAGTTATAAATAAAAAAAGTGCGGAAACTTGTATCTATTTTTTTTTTTAAATATTTATTTTACTGCAATATATTAATTTTGCTTGGTTTACCCAAACATCCCCCCCCCAACATGTCACTGATCTAGAACAAACATGCACCCTCTAAAGCAAGGAAACTATTGGGGGATGCATTTATGAATGAGGCTCACTACATCAATGTATCGCCAACAGAGATCAAAGCAAACAATTTACTGAGCAGACGCCTATTTAGAACCCTCCAGCTGTATATAGATCTTGTACACTCTGATTTTCTATTTCTCCAATGTTTACTAGTGTAGTGAGACAGAAATGTGCCCTATGTAATCCTCGGTGGTGAAACCTATCCAGTCGGTAAGGCTCTGTTCACACTGGCATTAGAAAAAAAGGCGGTTGGGCCTCATTCCCCCCCCTCAGATCATATAGCACAGAATTATAAGGACCATCGTTGATGTAAAGTAAACCCGTCAGGCTTACCTTGAGAGGGGATATATGTGACTGCATGACATAACCGTGGACATTTTCTATTTGCGATAAGTTCTTCTCGGACACATGGACGAGCTCGGGGCCCTTGATATCATGGGTGAGTCTTGGCAATGAGTGATCGTGTGGAGGGGTGTCCTCATCTTGATAGCGGTATTTCTACGGGAAAAAAGAAAGAAATAATAATATAGACAGATGCATTTTTCACATGCTACTTAAATATTGCAAAATTGTTTGCCAACACCGTTATATACAGGGAATCTAATGTGCAGCAAAAGGACTCCGTCAAAAATGTGTAAGCCCAGCCTATCACTAAATACTAAAGAAGGAAAGCCCCGGTGTGACCAAGCCCCAGTGTGTCCAAGCCCCGGTGTGTCCAAGCCCCGGTGTGACCAATCCCCGGTGTGTCCAAGCCCCGGTGTGACCAAGCCCCGGTGTGTCCAACCCTGGTGTGTCCAAGCTCCGGTGTGTCCAAGCCCCGGTGTGACCATGCCCCGGTGTGTCCAAGCCCCGGTGTGTTCAAGCCCCGGCGTGACCAAGCCCCGGCGTGTCCAAGCCCCGGCGTGTCCAAGCCCCGGCGTGACCAAGGCCCGGTGTGACCAAGCCCCTGTGTGACCAAGCCCCGGTGTGTCCAAGCCCCGGTGTGTCCAAGCCCCAGTGTGACCAAGCCCCAGTGTGTCCAAGCCCCGGTGTGACCAAGCCCCGGTGTGTCCAAGCCCCGATGTAACCAAGCCCCGGTGTGTCCAAGCCCCGGTGTGTCCAAGCCCCGGTGTGACCAAGCCCCGGTGTGTCCAAGCCCCGGTGTGACCAAGCCCCGGTGTGTCCAAGCCCCGGTGTGACCAAGGCCCGGTGTGTCCAACCCATGGTGTGTCCAAGCCCCGGTGTGTCTAAGCCCCGGTGTGACCAAGCCCCGGTGTGTCCAAGGCCCGGTGTGACCAAGCCCCGGTGTGACCAAGCCCCGGTGTGTCCAAGCCCCGGTGTGACCAAGCCCCGGTGTGTCCAAGCCCCGGTGTGACCAAGCCCCGGTGTGTCCAAGCCCCAGTGTGACCAAGCCCCAGTGTGTCCAAGCCCCAGTGTGACCAAGGCCCGGTGTGACCAAGCCCCGGTGTGACCAAGCCCCGGTGTGTCCAAGCCCCGGTGTGACCAAGCCCCGGTGTGTCCAAGCCCCAGTGTGACCAAGCCCCGGTGTGTCCAAGCCCCGGTGTGACCAAGGCCCGGTGTGACCAAGCCCCGGTGTGACCAAGCCCCGGTGTGTCCAAGCCCCGGTGTGTCCAAGCCCCAGTGTGACCAAGCCCCGGTGTGTCCAAGCCCCGGTGTGACCAAGCCCCGGTGTGTCCAAGCCCCGATGTAACCAAGCCCCGGTGTGTCCAAGCCCCGGTGTGTCCAAGCCCCGGTGTGACCAAGCCCCGGTGTGTCCAAGCCCCAGTGTGACCAAGCCCCGGTGTGTCCAAGCCCCGGTGTGACCAAGGCCCGGTGTGTCCAACCCATGGTGTGTCCAAGCCCCGGTGTGTCTAAGCCCCGGTGTGACCAAGCCCGGGTGTGTCCAAGCCCCGGTGTGACCAAGCCCCGGTGTGTCCAAGCCCCGGTGTGACCAAGCCCCGGTGTGTCCAAGCCCCAGTGTGACCAAGCCCCGGTGTGTCCAAGCCCCGGTGTGTCCAAGCCCCGGTGTGTCCAAGCCCCGATGTGACCAAGCCCCGGTGTGTCCAAGCCCCGGTGTGTCCAAGCCCCGGTGTGACCAAGCCCCGGTGTGTCCAAGCCCCGGTGTGTCCAAGCCCCGATGTGACCAAGGCCCGGTGTGTCCAACCCATGGTGTGTCCAAGCCCCGGTGTGTCTAAGCCCCGGTGTGACCAAGCCCCGGTGTGTCCAAGCCCCGGTGTGACCAAGCCCCGGTGTGACCAAGCCCCGGTGTGTCCAAGCCCCGGTGTGTCCAAGCCCCGGTGTGACCAAGGCCCGGTGTGTCCAACCCATGGTGTGTCCAAGCCCCGGTGTGTCTAAGCCCCGGTGTGACCAAGCCCCGGTGTGTCCAAGCCCCGGTGTGACCAAGCCCCGGTGTGACCAAGCCCCGGTGTGTCCAAGCCCCGGTGTGACCAAGCCCCGGTGTGTCCAAGCCCCGGTGTGACCAAGCCCCGGTGTGTCCAACCCATGGTGTGTCCAAGCCCCGGTGTGTCTAAGCCCCGGTGTGACCAAGCCCCGGTGTGTCCAAGCCCCGGTGTGACCAAGCCCCGGTGTGACCAAGCCCCGGTGTGTCCAAGCCCCGGTGTGACCAAGCCCCGGTGTGTCCAAGCCCCGGTGTGACCAAGCCCCGGTGTGTCCAAGCCCCAGTGTGACCAAGCCCCAGTGTGTCCAAGCCCCAGTGTGACCAAGCCCCGGTGTGTCCAAGCCCCGGTGTGTCCAAGCCCCGATGTGACCAAGCCCCGGTGTGTCCAAGCCCCGGTGTGTCCAAGCCCCGGTGTGACCAAGCCCCGGTGTGTCCAAGCCCCGGTGTGACCAAGCCCCGGTGTGTCCAAGCCCCGGTGTGACCAAGCCCCGGTGTGACCAAGGCCCGGTGTGACCAAGGCCCAGTGTGTCCAACGCCCCGGTGTGTCCAAGCTCCGGTGTGACCAAGCCCCGGTGTGACCAAGCCCCGGTGTGTCCAAGCCCCGGTGTGTCCAAGCCCCGGTGTGACCAAGCCCCTGTTGGTGGGACGTGGTCAAAGCAGCACTAGCTGAGGTCACACACTACCATAGTACCAGGTTGTTGAGTAGCATCCTATCTCCTTCATCCCTACTGCTTTCACGCATCTGAAGAGTGTATGGATGCCTGCTTCCACTTTCTGCATCTTTGTTTACTGGCTTCAAGCGGCACTACAAGCTACACAGATCAAAGTATTTCATTTATTTTTGTCTTAAACAATGCATTGGATCTGCATGATTAATTGTTAAAAAAATTGTGATCTCGATTCAACCCCCTCACGGTCTTAGACGGCTTTCACACCGAGCCACGGGGGGGGGGGCGGTATTGCAGCGCTGCCCCATTTATTTCAATGGGGAGCAGCGGTGGAGGAGCGGTGAGTTCTCCGCTTCTTCACCGCTTCAAAGAAGCTGCTGGTAGGACATTTTGTGACGCGCTGCCAGAGCACCGCTCCAGTGTGAAAGCCCACAGGCTTTCACACTGGAGTGAATGGAGCCGCTTTTTTCAGGCGCTATACAGGCGCTATTTTTAGCGCTGTAGCACCTGAAAAACGCTGGCAGTGTGAAAGGGGTCTGAATCCGGCATTTCCTCGATTCTATGTAACAAGTGCAGAACGTTCTCTGCTGTCAAAAAAAAAAAAAGCTTGCAAATGTTTATCAACATTCCTCAGTGCTGAGATAATTATAAACAAAGTATCATTTAGTTCTTTTAGGTCAAAGGAATGAACTTCAGTCTGTAAATTAGGTCAGTTTAACCACTTAAAGACTAAAGTCTCGTACACACGATCTGATTTTCCGCAGACAAAATCTCTGACTTTTGTCCGAAGGCGTGTGCCTGGATTTTGTCTTGCATACAAACGGCGAGGAATTGTCAGCCAACAAACACAAATGTAGTGACGTACTACGTGGTTTTTCAGCTCTTTAGCGCCACCCTTTTGGCTCCTTCTGCTAATCTCGTGTTAGTAGAAGTTTGGTGAGTGCTGATTCACGCTTTTCATTTTGCGGTTTTCATTTCACGTTTTTCAGTTTGCGCTTTTCATTTTTTGCTTTTCAGTTTGTTTCTGAACGGCTGTCTGTCAAACAGACATGTTGCAGAATCGGAGGAGATAACGTGTTATTTATTATTGGCCTTGGAGTTATTGCTTTGACCCAAGTCCAGTCCAGGAACAGGAGGAGGAGGATTTCTTGGACCAAAAATTGGTTGCTTTATTAATCGTGACCAATTATGTGATATGCCTTTGCTGCGGGCGCTCCAAGAGAATAATTCAAATGATTTTCGGAATTATCTCCGGATGACGGACCCCTGCTTTCACCAACTCTTGGCACTGTTGACCCCCTATATTAAGAAGCAGGACACATGCATGAGGCTTTTATTTTATTTTTTGGTTGAATGATAATGATTTGATTTGGTATATTTTCTAAATTTTTGGATGCATTTTTGGTTAAGTTCTATTGGCAGATATCATGTCTAATTTTATTTGTTTTCTTTTTTTAATGCACAATAAAAAAATTGTGGAGAATAATACTTGGCTATGTGTTTTACTTCAAATGACAGTTTGGGAGTAGGCAGTTACATTTTATAAAATACAATGTAAAATTGACAAGGGGCACCAACATAGTTGTATCTTTGATCTTATAAACTACGGGATAATGGTGTTGTGGTAACTTGCCCAAATAAAAAAAAAAGCATAACAATATTATTCTTGATATCACTAGAAAAAAAAGCCTTTGAAAGTTTGTTTGCAATAACTCCATCAGTATCACCAGCAAAGCAGTTTCATTATTATCCCATTAAAGAAGAAGAGAATTGTGCGCTGCATTTCCAGATTTCATAATTTGCCGCGTCACGAACGTTAATTCTCCATTATGAACGCTAGTTTACAAGACCGACCGCTTCTGTTTCCGAGCATGCGTGTTTGTATTTTGGACTTTTGTCTGACGGACTTGTGTACACACACTCGGAAAATCCGACAACAGACATTTGTCCGCAGAAAATTTGAAAACCTGCCATCCAACATTTGTTGGCGGAAAGTCAGACAACAATTGTCCGATGGAGTATACACACGGTTGGATTTACCGTCAACAGGCTGACATCGAACATTTCCCATCGGAAAGTCAGATCGTGTGTACGGGGCTTTAGCCTTTTTCTAATACTTGTTGCTTACAAGTTAAAATCAGGATTTTTTTGCTAGAAAACTACTTAGAACCCCCAAACATGATATATATATATATATAGACCCTAGAGAATAAAATGGTGGTTGTTGCAATATTTTGTGTCACATTGTATTTGCACAGCAGTCTTTTAAACGCAATTTTACACTTCAATGAATTAAAAAAATAAACAGTAAAGTTAGCCCAATTTTTTTTGTATAATGTGAAAGATGATGTTACGTCAAGAATCGTGATCTTTATTCTATTCTATTCGAATCATGCAGCTCTACCATGCATTACTATTTTTTATATCATGCATTATTTATTTATTTACTATTATTTATCTTAATTTAAAAATAAAAATTTAATACAGGAATGACCCAAGACAAAGGACTGCCAGAGCATTATGAGTTTTGTAAACAGAGAGCAACGATGAAATTTGCTTTCTCTCCAACTCTATAGGGTGTTTGAAAAGTTTGTTGAACCAATGTGACAAACATTCGCACAGCTCCAATGAAAATTGCCATATTCAGTGTTATAAAACAAATCATCTTGTATGATCGTTAGTGCCATCACCTCCTTCTAGGTGGAAATGTAATTATAAAATATGCATATGCAATATTTTATATTTACCTTTCTATCTGAAAAGGATAAAAAGATTTTATTCTGAAATGTAACAAAAAAAGAAAAAAAAAGTAAATAAAAAAAAAGTTCCACAAGCTAAAAGAAAAGAGTTGAAAATATAATAATAATAATAATAAAAATATATGCAATATTTTTAAATTACTTTAATATAAAAAAAGTCACTGAGAGCAATGTCCTATCCCAAAATCTCTTTTGCATACTCAGTTCTCCAGCATTATATATATATATATATATATATATATATATATATATATATATATATATATATATATATATATATATATTAATTACTTTTTGCTATAATAAATATCCAAAAAAAAAAAAAATAATAATAATTTCTTCTATATTAATATTAATTAATATTTTCTTCTTGATTGGTTTGCGCAAAAGTTATAGCGTCTACAAAATAGGGATAGATTTATGGCATTTTTATTACTATTTTTTTTTTTTACTAGTAAAGGCGGTGATCAGCAATTTTTAGCGTGACTGCGTCATTGCGGCGGACAGATCGCACACTTTTGACACTTTTTTGGGACCAGTGACATTTATACAGAGATCAGAGCTACTGTATACTGTATTACTGTATAACTGTCACTGGCAGGGAAGGGGTTAACACTAGGCGGCGATCAAGGGGTTCAGTGTTCCCTAGGGAGGTGTCTCTAACTAGGAGGGCTGCATAGTGACTGGAGAAGGAGAGAGATCGCTGTTCCTAATCACTAGTTTACATTGACAGATCCCTGTTCTGTCTCTCTCAGGAGCGATCGCGGGAGGCTGGCGGACATCGCGGCCGCCAGCCATGCACATCGGCTCCGTTGCGCGTGCGCCCCCCTAGTGGCCATTAAGCGGCCGTCGTAGAATGACGGCGATTTGCTCAGGAGAGCCAACCTGCCGCAATACAACTGCGACGGCTGGTCCTCAACTGGTTAAACAAAACCACCAGAATCTACAGTTTTGTAAGTGCCTATACCAGTGATGGTAAACCTTGACACCCCAGATGTTATGGAACTACATTTCCCATGATGCTCACCTACACTGCAGAGTGCATGAGCATCATGGGAAATGTAGTTCCAAAACATCTGGGGTGCCAAGGTTCGCCGTTACTGGCCTATACAATCAAGGGGCTCCAGCAGAGATTGAAAAAAATGTGCAGCTGCATAAAATGTTAATTCATTTTACTGTTACATACCTCTAGGCCATTTGAGCTCCCTGGAAGCCTGGCCGAAAAACTCCCAGTTAGCAACTCCAACATCCTGTCTAGGATGTGTCATGTCTGTAGTGTTGGGGGTGAGCTTCCTGAGTTTTTTATTTCATTTTATTTTATAGCCTACAAGTATGAGAATAAAAGTGATGACTATACTACAAAACTGCCCAGTTTTTTGTTTTTTTTTTATATATTTTTGAGAGCCCCTTGTTGAATATATTGTCTATTTATCGAAAATGGTGAGCTTATCCTTTAACACTTAACCCTTGCCCTAACACCAAATACAACCCTTAAAATTAACCCCTGACAGTTTGCCTGCCCATTAACGCATTACCCAACTCTAACAGATAAACTGACCCCCCTGAGCCTAAAACTGATCTTAACTGATTATTACCCCGATAGTGGTTTCACCAATTCTGCAGCATGCTATCAGAAGTAGACCTGTCAGCACCGATAGATCATATTTCTACATTGGAATCTGAGACCTGAAAACTCATGATCTGCCCATGTTCTACCTTCCAGAAAAATCTATAGCAAATCACTAATAAAAATGATTTTGCAGTTGAAAGACAAAAGAAACATTGCTGTAAATACAGGTGATGTTACTGAGTCTTTTTTTTGATCCATACAACAGGAATGCAAGGATGTGCTAAATCCAACCAGAAAAACCTTACAAGTCAGCTATTCACTGCAATTTTAACTGATTCCACTAGATGGCACTCTATACCTGTTTCAGAAGATGAGAAGACTGTCCTATAAAGAAATATTTATTCATCATGTAAGTTCCCATTTCCGAACTTGTGAATTAAAGCCCCCACATTGACTTAATGGGCAATTTTTGATGAGACTTAAAATATCATGTGCCGCCTGTTCTATATTTTCTTAAAATTATTTCCTATACACATGTGTAGATATCAGTGGCAGCTGGTGTTTTTTGTTTGGGGGGGGGGGGGGGTAGGGGGGTGACAAGCAACCACCCCCGCGACACCTCAAACCCCCCAATGCCCCCCCCCCCAATGTCTGCCGGCCGGTCCACCGGCGCTTACCCCTTCTAGACCGTTTTTTAAAGACTCCAATGAAACAAACCTGGGGGGAAAGCAGTTTACAGCTGTCACCTGTCCCTGATTTCGAGGGACTGTCCCTGATTTGGAGCAATGTCCCTCTTTCCTCCTTATTTGTCCCTCATTTTGGTCTGATCTATATAGTTGTATAGAAAATGCACTTTTTATCTATCAAAGAGTGATTTCCAGCACTAAACATTTCATCTAATTTCTAAATTGCAGCATTTGTAAATTCCAAAAGCCAATATAAAGGAATAGTAGTGGTAAAATAAGCACTTGTGGGTTTCACCAATCTTGTTTTTTTGTACAATTCTCCTTTAAGGGGGTGTGACAGGGGGTGTGTCCTATGCCTGCATACTTTTGCTGATAGGTGTCCCTCATTCCCTTCTCAGAAAGTTGGGAGGTATGTTAAGGCAATACCTGTGGGAGAGTTCACCAGGGCAAAATGTAATTGCTCTGATAAGGAGTCTTTCCTGCACGAGTGTGGGCATAGGTGTGCTCAGCCTGTTGTATTAGGGTGTGCACCACAAAGCCCAAACACACACATGCCTTTCTCTGCAGCCTCAGCTGCACAGGCAGGGCCCGGGACAAGGGGTGGGCAGGAGGGACGACTGCCCTGGGTGCAATGGTTTATTGCAGGGTTGGGGGAGCCCTGTGCCAGATGCTTCTGCTACAAGGCTGACAGGAGTAGTGACAGCGCCATCACTGCTAATCCTAACCCTAAGGGAAAGGAGGGGGGGGGGGCGCAGTTTGGTATCTTTGCCCTGGGCACTGGATGACCTTATCCCTGGACTGTGCACTGGATAGTGGATGAATGGGAAGTGCTCTGTGCTAAGCGGCTTCCTGTTCATTCACAAACGGAAGCATAGTAAACACAGTTCACTATACTAAGTTATGAATGAACAGAGTGAGTGTGTTCATTCAGAAAAGGAAGGTGCCGGTAAATTACATACATTTACTAGCCCCTTCCCCCACTCTCCATTCTGAACCCCCCCCCCAGCAGCCGGAGGGAGAGGAGGAAAGCCAGCAGTGCTGCCGGGTGTGGGGAGGCAACATGAGGGAAGCCTGGGCAGTAGGGGGAATTGGCACTGCACCCAGTGATTAGGGTGTGCCCAGGCACACCTGGCACACCCCCTGTGCACGCCTATGAGTGTGGGGTTATTACTGACAGACTCAAACAACAAGGGTACAAACAGTGGCACATAGACAGAGCCATCTGTTTGGCTACAACTAAAGAAAGATCCCATCTCCTAGAAAGAAACAGGAATACAAGTAACAATAAAATGAAAGCTAGGTGTGATGGTGGCACAAGTGTTGAGGTAGAGATGTTTTGCGTTTCGGCACTGCATCGCTTTAACTGACAATTGCACGGTCGTGCGACGTTGCACCCAAACAAAATTATTGTCCTTTTTTTCCCACAAATAGAGCTTTCTTTTGGTGGTATTTGATCACCTCTGCGTTTTTTATTTTTTTGTGCTATAAAGAAAAAAAAGAGCGCCAATTTTGAAAAAAAAGCAATATTTTTGCTATAATAAATTTCCCCAAAAATATATTAAAAAAAACAAATTTTTTCCTCAGTTTAGGCCGATATGTATTCTACATATTTTTGGTAAAAAAAAAAATCGCAAAAAGTGTATATTAATTGGTTGGCGCAAAAGTTCTAGCATCTACAAAATAGGGGATAGTTTTATGGCATTTTTATTATTAATTTTTTTTATTAGTAATGGCGGCGATCTGCGATTTTTATCCTGACTGCGACATTATGGTGGACACATCAGACACTTTTGACACTATTTTGGGACCATTGTCATTTATACAGCGATCGGTGCTATAAAAATGCACTGATTACTGTGTAAATGACACTGGCAGGGAAGTGGTTAAACACTAGGGGGCAATGAAGGGATTAAGTGTGTCCTAGGGAGTGATTCTAACTGTGGGGGGGATGGGTTTCCACTCACATGAAAGCGATCACTGCTCCCGATGACAGGGAGCAGTGATCTCTGTCATGTCACAAGGCAGAATAGGAAATGCCCTGTTTACATATGCATCTCCTCGTTCTGCAGCTCCGTGACACGAACGCTGGGAGACCAGCAGACATCGAGTCCGCTGGTTCCGCGGGCACGGTCACGCTGTACGCGACGTGCGCACCTGCTAGCCCCACCAATTAAAGGGGACGTACAGGCACGCCCATTTGCCCACGTGCCAACGTATATCGGCGTGCAGTGGTCGGCAAGTGGTTAAAAACTGTATGCTGTTTGCACTCTCTATGACATTAAATTTTTTGCAGAATCCACAGATCCACCCAATCATGTGCAAGGAAAATTTTTAAAAAAACAGCATTTTTGCTTGCACATGATTGGACGATGGAAGCCAGCAGAGCTTCTGCTCATTTACTAAGCTCTGGAGCAACTGCACTTTATTTTTATTTGCCTTTAGTAAGTCAACCCCTTAGAGACTATGTGATCTTTGCCCCAGCTTTCAGTAACATTAAAGAGAACCCAGGAGCGATGTTTTTTTATTAACTTAACCTCCTGTCGATCACTTAACGCATATGAGTGACAGCAGGGAGGGTGGGCTTAATGCACATATGCATCCATGGGGACCCCAGGTTTCTGCGCTGAGAGCATACTCACTGAGTAATCCCAGAACAGTGACCAAGCTGTCATAAACAACTCCCAGTCTCTGCTTATGAATGGGAGCTGGCAGGGTGGACTTCTGATCATGTGACCACTGTGACAGCCAATCACAGTGATCACACGATGGGGAAATGTGTGCCACCTCTCTATATTAAGTCCACTTAAAGGGGGGTGGGAAGGGGTTAACATAGCATCGGTATAATACTGACATGTGACCTATTATGTGACCTATTAGGCTTCATTCACACGGGTAAATAAGGCCACTGCAAATTGTAGCGGCAGTTCCTGCTGTGGTCCTCAGCACTGAGACACTAAGAGCCACGGCAGGAACTGTCACTACAATTTGCACCGGCCCTGGTGTTATTGTAGCCTTAAAGTGTTACTAAACCCAGGACCCTGCACAGAACATGGAAATGCAATTTTCTTAGTAAAAATAAACTGCTAAATACCTTTTCTCACCACCAGTATATAGCAGTCTTGTGACTTCTATCAGTGTCTGGTTAAAGCTTGTAGAGGAGCTTTCATTCTCCTCTGACTGTCCTATGAGGCTGCAGGGCTGCTGACTCTCTGTGTGGATGGCGCTGATTGGCCCTGTGCTGATCACATTAAAGGGGTTGTAAAGGTAAAATTTTTTTCCCCCTAATGCATTCTATGCAACGCTGCTGGACAGAGATCATCTATCAACTAATCCACAGTGAGTCTTCCAGAGGATGGGGGGCATGAACAAGAGGGTGAGGGGGGAACTAGCCTACAGTTCACTTTGAGTAATTTGGGGGGGGGGGGGGTATCTTCTAGGGGGCACTTTAGAACCTGTGCTACAAGGGGGCTTGGATATGAAATCCAGACCTCTTAGCACATATCCTCTCCCCCCCAATATTAAAGAGATGATGTCTGCCACAGAGGGGGTGGCCCTTGGCACCCCACAAGAGATGTGGAAAATTGCTCCAGGTGCCCATACTAGTGCCCCCCTTCCAAGCGAGTTAGTGGAGCAAAGTGTGGGTTCCAGGTCACAGGACAGGTTCACACTATGAAAACACAGGAACGCGCTGTGCGTTCTGTGCGATTCATATGTGACCAGGGTGCAATTTCAGCCCAGTTATGTCTGCATTCTCTGACCATCTCCTGTACCAAGTCTGCACACTCTATGACCATCTCCTGTACTTTGTCTGCAGTCTCTGACCATCTCCTGTATCATGTCGTCAGTCTCTGACCATCTCCTGTATCATGTATGCAGTTTCTGACCCTCTCCTGTATCATGTCTTCAGTCTCTGATCATCTCCTGTATCATGTCTTCAGTCTCTGACCATCTCCTGTACTATGTCTGCAGTCTCTGGCCATCTTTTGTACGATGTCCGCACACTCTCTGACCATCTCCTGTATCATGTATGCAGTTTCTTACCATCTCCTGTACTTTGTCTGCAGTCTCTGACCATCTCCTGTACCATGTCTTCAGTCTCTGATCATCTCCTGTATCATGTCTTCAGTCTCTGACCATCTCCTGTATCATGTATGCAGTTTCTTACCATCTCCTGTACTTTGTCTGCAGTTTCTGACCCTCTCCTGTGCTATGTCTTCAGTCTCTGATCATCTCCTGTATCATGTCTGCAGTCTCTGATCATCTCCTGTATCATGTCTGCAGTCTCTGATCATCTCCTGTACTATGTCTGCCGTCTCTGATCATCTCCTGTACTATGTCTGCAGTCTCTGACCATCTTTTGTACGATGTCCGCACACTCTCTGACCATCTCCTGTATCATGTCTTCAGTCTCTGATCATCTCCTGTATCATGTCTTCAGTCTCTGACCATCTCCTGTATCATGTATGCAGTTTCTGACCCTCTCCTGTATCATGTCTTCAGTCTCTGATCATCTCCTGTATCATGTCGGCAGTCTCTGATCATCTCCTGTATCATGTCTGCAGTCTCTGATCATCTCCTGTATCATGTCTGCAGTCTCTGATCATCTCCTGTATTATGTCTGCAGTCTCTGACTATCTACTGTACCATGTCCACACACTCTCTGACCATCTCCTGTATCATGTCTTCAGTCTCTGACTATCTACTGTACCATGTCCACACACTCTCTGACCATCTCCTGTACTATGTCTGCAGTCTCTGACCATCTCCTGTACTATGTCCGCAGTCTCTGACCATCTCCTGTATGATGTCCGCAGTCTCTGACCATCTCCTGTACTATGTCCGCAGTCTCTGACCATCTCCTGTACTATGTCTGCAGTCTCTGACCATCTCCTGTACTATGTCTGCAGTCTCTGACCATCTCCTGTACTATGTCCGCAGTCTCTGACCATCTCCTGTATCATGTCTTCAGTCTCTGACTATCTACTGTACCATGTCCACACACTCTCTGACCATCTCCTGTATCATGTCTTCAGTCTCTGACTATCTACTGTACCATGTCCACACACTCTCTGACCATCTCCTGTATCATGTCTGCAGTCTCTGGCCATCTTTTGTACAATGTCCGCACACTCTCTGACCATCTCCTGTATCATGTTTGCAGTTTCTTAACATCTCCTGTACTTTGTCTGCAGTCTCTGACCATCTTTTGTATGATGTCTGTAGCCTCTGATCATCTCTTGTATTATGGCCGCACAGTCTCGTAGTGTAAAATAGGCTGAAACAAAAGCCACCAAGCTGGAGCCCAGAGAGGACCATTTGACTGAGCCCTGCACGGTGCACCTGAGTGGTGGTCAGTGACAGCGTAGCAAGGCCAGTCTGAGGGGGGATCACTAATGTAGGGGGCAGTGAATGCAGTAAGGTAAAGGGGCACTGATATAAAGGTTACCCCTTATATCAGTAACCCCCCCCCCCCACCTTACCTTAGTGCATTCACTCTGTGGAAGATGCTCTATGGTGACCAGAGTCCCCCCCCCCCCCCCCCCCACATTAGAGTTTCATTTTAAATGCAAGTTGAAACTCTGTGGACAATTACATAAACGGGAACTCTGATGTAAAGGTGAATGCAGTGGACTCTTATATAAGGTGATCTCGTCACCAGAGCCCCCCCCCCTTACATCAGAGTTCCCCCATACATACAGTCCTTACCACTCCCCCTCCCCACCATATCTCTATCTATCTATCTATCTTACACACACACACACACACCAGGAGACCACCCCCCAATATTACACTGGGAGGCTTCCCACCAAACATTACACACTACAAATACACTATATTGTACATTACGCACGCCTGCACTATATGCAATTGTCTACACCCACTGTGCCGCATTACTACTCCCCTAGGGCACACAGAGGTGTCCCAGGTATTTTACAATTTCATAGTGTATGCTACAAAAAAAATGCCAAGCCCCGCTGAAGTGTTCGGGTTTGGCTCGAAGAAAAGGTGGCAACCCTAGCCCAGAGACCACCCTTTTTTTGAAGCCAATTAGAGCCCCAGGTTCTAATTATGTGCCTAAAAAAAAAAACAAAAAAAAAAAACATTAGGAATCCATGCATCCGGCGCCCTGCATGTAGATTAGGGGCGGGGCGCATGGATTAGGAGGGCATATGGATGGGCTGCAACTGGTACTCACATTGTCTTTTTAATATAGGGTCAGTAATTATCATATTTGATTAATAAATTATTTGCAATTAGATAATTAACAATAGCTCCCAGCATTAACCTTTAAAAACTATGAACCTTTTGGCGCTATATAAATCCTGTACAATAATATTAACTCTGATTCCTCTTGTACCAAATTGTATTGTAGCTGTAATGTCTGTCCTTATTTTGTAAAGCACGGTGCAAACTGTTGGCGCTAAATAAATCCTGTATGATAATAATAATAATAATAATAATAATAATAAAAATAATAATATAAATAATAATAATAATAAAGGTATACATGCTTAGTGTGCTGGATTACTAGGAAATTTCATGTGTGCATATTACATTTTGGCCACAAGATGTCACTCTTCATATACACAAAAAAGCAATAGTTGATGTCAGATGCAGTTCCTGTGTCTGAGCTAGGAGTTAAAAAAAAATAAAGTTTTCTGCTGTTGAAGTAATAGATCACTTTGTAGACGAGGTGTTCATGGCTTGAATGCAACAATGGCCAAGAAACAAATGTTGCCGCTACGAGTGTTAGATGTTCCATTGCTCTCTTTTTCTGAAACTGTTTCACCACCCCCCTATCTGCCACATTCTGGGGTCTTATGCAAAATCAAAAAGAAATGTAGGTGGTAAATATGTCAGTATTACAGTAACATACTTCCTGTTTTAGGGGTGACAACGCTCACTCACTGTACTGTGTTTATAGAGAAGCAGCGTTGTCACTTGAGGTCAAGACTACAGAACACCTGTCGCCTCTTCTCCATAAAATAGTGTTCTGTAGTTCACAGAAATTCTTGGGATGGTGGACAAGTAGAGAACACAGGAAGTTATGGGCTGATAATGTTTCTTGCAGGACCTATACAGGTGTTTGTTTGCCCTTGTTGAACAGTTATAACGAAAGCTGCTGCCAGACTTATCCACCTTACCAACCGCTTAGTGTCTGCCACCCCTCTCCGCCAATCCCTACACTGGCCCACGATTATCCAGCGAATTAAATTCGAAATTTTAATAAAAGAAAGAAAAAAACCTTGTGAGTTACTATATGTATTCACCAAAGTGAGAAGAAATCACTTAAGGTTTTATAGAGCAGCTCCCAGCACTAATCACATACCCATAATCATGTGCAAATACGTTCCAATAAAAGTTTAAACATACACAACATAAATCATCAGTGCATTATCATGTGCAAAATTCAATAAAAATGAAGCTCTAATAGACTTCAAAATGGGGTGGGCTCGTGGGCGCAGAGCAATGGGTCCGGAGCCCACCCAGGTGTGTTGCAACAGCAAATGAATATTTGCTGTTGCAACACTAATCCTCCTCCCGGCCAGTCGGGAAGCGGGTCTGACACCTGTCACCTGATTGACTGAAGGGACAGGCGCTCCTATTGGATGCCTAGTAGGAGGGGAGGAAAGGCACGGTGGAAGCGAGGAGGAGAAGAGCCGCTGGCCGATGCCTGGATGCCCGCCGATGCCCTGATCCCCGCCGCTCCTCGGATGCCCGATCCCCTCCCCTCCTCGGATACCTGATCCTCGCCGCTGCATGGCGCCCCAATGCCCGCCGTTCCTCGGATGCCCGATCCCCTGCTCGGATACCTGATCCTCACCGCTGCATGGTGCCCCGATCCCCGCTGCTCCTCGGATGCCGGCCGATGCCCAAACCCCTCCAAAGCCCGCCACCTAGATGGGGTAAGTGCCGGTGGACCGACCGGCAGACAGCACGGGGAGGGGTGTTTGAGGTGCGCCGGGTGGGGTGATGTTTGTAGCACCCACCACTGTTATTGACCCAGCTTAGTTACTTAACTTACCCATGGGGGGGGGGCGGGGGAGAGAGCATGTGTGAGCTGTTTTTGTTGAAATTGTTACACTTTATTATCAAGTTTTTGCACTTTATTCATTCCAGCTGAAGATTTTTACTAATGCCTAAGGCCCCTTTCACACGGTCGGACCGTTCAGGTTGGCCTGTCAGTTTTGACGGCGGACCTGAACGGGCGCTCCATGTTAGCCTAGGAAGCAACAGATGTCAGCGGAGACATGTCCGCTGACATCCGACCCGGTCCGATCCGCTAAAAGCAGACGGACGGCCCTACGTTCAGATCCGTCACTGGCAGATCGGATCGGCTGTCCGTTTTCGTTTGATCTCTAAAATAGGCAGCAGCGGCGCTTGACAAGCCCCTCCCCGCTCAGTGAGCAGAGAGGGACCTGTCATCCGCCAGCTCAGCGGAGATCAACGGAGAGATCTCCCGCTGTGAAAGGGGCCTTACAGTTTTATATTGACTAAGCGCACCATTATTTTGTATATTTTATGAGTGTGAGTTCACTTATTGAATGGTAGCAGCTGTTCTTTGTTCACTTTATTAATATCTCTCACAGTATAAGATATACTTGCATAGCAGCTCACAAGTTCTATTCTATATAATGCACATATATATGAACTTATAACACTTTCAATGTCGCACGGACTTACTGCTGATGTCTCTTCATCACATTGATTATTATTATTATTACTATTTTTGTTCTTTTTTATTGAATTTTGCACATGATTATGCACTGATGATTTATGTTGTTTATGTTTACTTAGCGCGGCACCGTAAACTTGTATTGTAAATTAAAAATACTAATCACAACATGCAAAACCATTCACAACTCCAAACATCATCCACACCGTCCTCTCTGCTTCTTTTAAGACCTCCTACTCTCGAGCTCTCTCGTCTCCTCCTTCCATGCGCGTCTCCATGACTTCTCCAGAGCCTCTCCCATCCTCTGGAACTCTCTACCTCAATCTGTCCGGCTATCTCCTACTCTAGCTGCCTTCAGACAATCCCTGAAAACTCAGGCTTCCCTGAAGAGATATCAAACCTCCAACTAATCTTTTACCACTTCCATCAGCTCGTTCCCAACAGTTACAACCTTTTGTACCTCCTGCCCCACCCTTTTAGAGTGTAAGCTCTTCTGAGCAGGGCACTCTTATTCCTCTTGTATTTTATTGTATTGTATCTGTATCATCTCCCTTTTATATTGTAAAGTGCTGTGTAAAACTGTAGGTGCTATATAAATTCTGTATAATATAATAATAACAACAAAAAAGCACCCAATTGTTTAAAGGAAGATCAACACTCCCATTTGAAGATAATTTCATTTCTTTAATTGAACGTCATTTTATTTCTTTAATTGAAAAAAAATCAGGCAGGTGCAAAAAACTTTATTATACTTAGGTAATGCTTTTCAACCCAAAGGCCTTTATTAATGGAAAGAGAAATGCAACGCCCAGACATATTTCTCACAGCAGTGGACTGACGGTGCTCCTGCACAGAGTGTTTTCCCAACACTAATAGAACATGAAGGTACAAGGCAAAGACCCGGCAACTTGTCCTCCTGAAAAGGCCACTTTAGTATATCAAGTGGAGTGTACAAGGTACAGAGGCTTACGCGTTTCAGCAATAAGCCTGTAGCATAGGCTATGCTACAGGCTTATTGCCGAAACGCGTAAGCCACTGTACTTTGTAGCATCCACTTGATGTAATAAAGTGACTTTTGTGGAAGAACGAGTTGCCTGCTTTTCACTTTATACCTCTTTATTAAACAGACCAAAGAAAGACAAATAAAGAGAAATTCACTGTTAACCCCTTCTCACTTTGCCCCAGCATCCCTTTAATAGGATCTGTACACCCAGGAAGGGGAGGGGCAGGAAGAATTGGTGATCGTGTGACCACTGTGATTGGCTGTCACAGAGGTCAAATGATCGGGAGCCAGTCCCATTGCTGCATTTGTAATTTCCAAAAGTCAATATAAAGGAATAGAAGTAGTAAAAAAAGCACTCGTGGGTTTAACCAATCTTGTTTTTTTTGTAAAATTCTCCTTTAAGGGGGCGTGGCAATGAGTGTGTCCTATGCCTACATACTTTTGCTGATAGGTGTCCCTCATTCCCATCTCAAAAAGTTGGGAATTATGGTTCTAGCCTTCCTCCACCTTACAAACAAAGAGAATGTCTGTTGCTGTCTGGTTGCTGTTGAAGATTGACTCTCACATTCTGTCTGTTAAAACTGTTGTCAAGAGGGAAGCAAGAGAAAAAAAATCTCATTAATAACCCCACAGAGGTTCTAAATCTAAACCATATCCAAGCTATCCAAGACTGGACTTACACTTTAATATGAATGTTGTGGTTGAGTGTTAAGGGTTAGTTTTCAGTTCTAAATCCAATATGTGTTCCCTGTTGAAGTGTGGAGGAATAAAATAAGTAATCTGATGTGCTACTGTTGGATAACATGGACAGACTTTGGCTCAAAGGTGACTTGGTCATTTTCCAAGCAGGTTGACTATTTCAAGTTCAGATATATCCAGTTAATCCATCTTGGTTTAAGACCAAGCAGACAAGTTAGAAGACCAGGTCTTATCTCTGGCAGCAGAGGTGTCAAGCCTTCACTCCCCTGTGCCACGGGCATGCATACCCAACCCAAGTGTCCATGTTTTGGCCCACAGTTCCCTCTTAATGACCACATTGACTTTAAATCTATGAGACCGACTCATTGTATTGTACTGCATGCAAGGGATTTGTCAACAAGAGAATCATTTTATGCTTTTGAACATTTGAGCAGTCAGTCTGCTGATTCTTCATAATCATTTCAAGGTTGCTGAGCTTAGCCAAAACAGTAGCTGGGTTTTGCGTGCTGTATGTGTGTTTTTGGAGGGGAGGGGCTCCTTTATGCATCACATGCATATTAAAAAGAGGATCTTTTCCTCTTGAAATATCTTACCCATCAGTCAGATTCTGTCTCAGCAGGGACAATGATCTGACACTTGGTTGAGATTACAGAGGTTGCAGGCATCGGCAAACACTTGACAGGACTTTTGGATCTAAATACACTTGAGCTACAACTAAAGATTTTTTTTTTTTACTGTGTAGAGGTCTGTTTTAAAGAAAAGTTTAACTATGGAAGGGGCCATACTGATGGTGGGCACAGCCATCAAGAGGAGTAAAACCAATACGTTGGACTGTAAGGGGACGAGCAGGGCAATGGTAAAAGTTAGTGCATGGCTCTGCTGGGACTACCGTATATACTCAAGTATAAGTCAAGTTTTTCAGCACATTTTTTTGTGCTGAAAGTGCCCCCCTGGACTTATACTCGAGTCAAGCACTTTTCTGCAGCAAAAAATTTCATTTTACGAACCGACTTTGGGGCCCTGTATCTCAGGGCCACTTGGTGCTAGAAACCCCAAATTTGGGGTGCAAACCCAGTGGAACTGGTAACACAACATATCCAAAGATTCCTAGCACTAAGTGGCCCCGAGATACGGGCCCCAAAATCGGTTCGGAAAATGTCATTCTCTGCTGCAGAAAAGTGCTTGACATTTTCTGAACCGACTTTGGGGCCACGTATCTCAGGGCCACTTGATGCTAGAAACCCCAGCTTTGGATATTTTATGGTGCTCGTTCCACTGGGTTTGTACACCAAATTTGGGGTTCTTAGCACTAAGTAGCCCCAAGATACAGGGCCCCAAATTCGGTCAACTGTGTCCATCTGCAGCAATGTCATTTTGGGACCCTTTGGGTTCAGAGACCCCAAATTTTGGCTGCAGCTAGGGGGCATCTAGGAACCCTTAACTACCGAAGTTCGAGGGAACTATGGCTGCAAATGGGCACAGCGAGGCTGCAAATGGGCACAGTGAGGCTGCAAATGGGCATTGTTGACCCTCTTTTCCACTTACAGTAGCTGTGCATTTCTCACCCTCGTCTTATACTCGGGTCACTAAGTTTTTCCCATTTTTTTGTGGTAAATTAGGTGCCTCGACTTATACTCGGATCGACTTATACTCGAGTATATACGGTATTTAAAAATTAGGGCTTTGTGATGTTAAGCAGGGTTGTACAGTGAAGATATGCAAATTGAGGCTCAAGGTATTTCAAAGCATTTGGGGGAAGGGGATGAACATTAGGGAGAGGCTGGGGAAAATTAGCAGGTCTCTAGGTATATATACAAGGGCACAAAGATAGCTTTTAGTCTTCAAATTTCACGTGTTGGTAGAGAAACTCTTCCTCTAAAGCAGTGATGGCGAACTTTGGCACCCCAGATGTTTTGGAACTACATTTTCCATGATGCTCATGCACTCTGTAGTGTAGGTGAGCATCATGGGAAATGTAGTTCCAAAACATCTGGGGTGCCAAAGTTCGCCATCACTGTTTTATAGTAACCCCCCATCTTCTTTTATTTGTTTGCATGTAAATAATGGATTCCAAGCAGAAGCAGCATGTCGTCATTGAGTTCTTGATGAAGGAGGGGCACAGGCTGTCCGACATCCACAGTTAGCTACAGAATGTTTATAGAGATGATACAATTAATTAGAGTCACCAATAACAAGACATTACTCTTGTTAATGGTGTCATCTCCATAAACAGCCTGTAGCCTTCTGTGGATGTTGGAAAGCCTGTATCCCTCCTTCATCAAGAACTCAATGATGGCAAGTTGCATCTGCTTAGAATCTATTATGTACAGTACCTGCAATAAAAGATCTATACTCAATAAACAAATGGACAATAGACAATAAAGTTAACAAAAAAAACTCGATGGACTACTCTGTCTTTTTCTGCCGCCACTTTTCTATGTTTCTAATTTCAGTACAACCCTCAAATATACTATATATATATATATATATATATATATATATATATGTATATATATCATAGGCGTGCGCACAGGGTGTGCCAGGTGTGCCCAGGCACACCCTAATCACCCTGTGCAGCACAAATTCCCCCTACTGCCCTGGCTCCCCCCCCTTCTCCCCACAGTGCTTCTGGCTTCCCTCCTCTCCTCTCCTGCTGACTGATGCTGCGGGGATGAATGGGGGAAGTGGCCGGTAAACATGTAATTTACTGGCCCCTTCTCGATCGATAGTGTGTGTTTGAGCTTTGGGGTGCATACCCTAATGCAATAGGCTGCGCACAACTATGATATATATATATATATATATATATATATATATATATATATATATATATATATATATATATAGTAAAACCTTGGATTGAGAGCGTTTTGCAAGACAAGCAAAATGTTTATCCACTTCAGCCCCAGAAGATTTTACCCCCTTCCTGACCAGAGCATTTTTTGCAGACACAGACATACACCAGCAGATCCGGAAATGCCAGACTGGGAGGCTGCCAGGCATCCAGATCCACAGGGAATACACTGGTCACCCATAAAGATATACTTATATGCTGTTACCTAACAGCAGTAAGGTAAGGGGACACCCATATACTACATTGCACTGAAGACAGGAAGTCACTAGTTATTTTCACCCCATTCAAGAAAGTAATCACCAGCACCTTACATGAATGTTTGACACTGAAGATATACAGTCACTGTTTACTTTGCACCTTATGGAAAAAGACTGCCACGGATATATCAGCACTTTATTTCACTTGCTCACACTGTATGAAAAGAGGCTTTTGCATTATACGGCTTGATATTATTAGTGTTTCACATATGAGAAGAATTAGGACAGTATGTGACACCTTTCCATACTGTATACCTGCTGCCTTTATCAACAATTAAGGTTACCTATTGTTAATCAGTTACATGCATCGCCTCTATCTATGAGTATTTGGTATTTTGCACTTGGTCACTTTATTTTGCACATTTGCACTATTTTACCATATTGTTTATTTGATTACAGCGCAGCACTATTTTTTATTGCATATTTATACTAGGGTTCTGATATTACCTTCAGTGTTTGCAGCAGTATACGTTTCATTTTATGTGTGGCACGGGGATACCTTTATATCTCAGGTATGCCCATTTGCCTGCCTGTGCCATTCTGCTGACGTACATCTGTGTGTGGCGCTTGGCAAGTGGTTAAATAAATTTTGACTTTATATACAAGCGATGTCTTGATTTACATGTAGCATCATATCACAACTGAGTATGAAAGAGAAGAGAGGCGCCTCTAAGTGTAGCGATATGGTTACATTTAATGAAGATACAACATTTTGCAACTCACATGGTTGATGATTAAAAGAGGCACATCTAAGTATGCAGGCATCCGGGGTAAAGGTGTCCACATAGACCATCCACCTCACCGCCATATGCATCATTTCTTCCATGCTACACTCCACGAGCGCTTCAAGCCTCACTTGCAGATCGCTCTACTGCAGGGTAGTCTTCCCGCTCACGATTGCAGACTGACAGCGGTGAGAGCCGACGGTGTGGAGGATGGTCTATGTGAACAGCTTTACCCCAGATGTTGCATACTTAGATGTGCCTCTTTTAATCATCAACAATATGAGTTGCTAAATGTTGTACCTTTATTAAATGTAACCATATCGCTACACTTAGAAGTCACCTCTCTTCTCTTTTATACTCTGTACCTCCTGCTGGATTTTGCTTCTAATCCCCTTTGTGGAGGCTTCCATTTGTAAATGGAGATTTTATGGTTACACAACCTGATCACATTGCTATAATCTTTTTTATATGGACTATAAACTGAATTTATTAATAAATAGTTGTGGAATGAATCATTTTAGTTTCCACTATTTCTTATAGGAAAATTTGCTTTGATATAAGAGTGCTTTGGATTACAAGCATGTTTTTGGAACGAATTATGCTCGCAATCCAAGGTTTTACAGTGTGTGTGTATATCTATCTATCTATATCTCTATCTCTATCTCTATCTCTATCTCTATCTCTATCTTTCTATCTATCTATCTTTATCTTTATTTATCTTTAGATAGATAGATAGATAGATAGATAGATAGATAGATAGATAGATAGATAGATAGATAGATAGATAGATAGATAGATAGATTTATCTTTATAGATAAAGGGACAAGACCAATAAAACAAGAGCAATGTTATAATTACAACAGCAACAAGGTCAACAAGAAGTGCTAGGCCTGCTATGTACAGTACAAAGACATGTTCATGAGCTACATACTTGTTGTGCATCAGTACTAAAGTCATTGGGTTGGGTTTAGGCTATACATACAGTATAACTGTATATGTAATATATATATATATGTAGATATATATATCTCTATCTATCTATCTATCTATAGAAAGATAAAGATAGATAGATAGATAGATAGATAGATAGATAGATAGATAGATAGATAGATAGATAGATAGATAGATAGATAGATAGATAGATAGATAGATAGATTTATCTTTATCTGTCTATCTATCTATCTATATATATATATATATATTACATATACAGTTATACTGTATGTATAGCCTAAACCCAACCCAATGACTTTAGTACTGATGCACAACAAGTATGTAGCTCATGAACATTGGTGTAAAGCAGGGATATGCAATTAGCGGAACTCCAGCTGTTGCAAAACTACAAGTCTCATCATGCCTTTACCTCTGGGTGTCATGCTTGTGGCTGTCAGAGTCTTGCTATGCCTCATGGGACTTGTAGTTCTGCAACAGCTGGAGGTCCGCTAATTACATATCCCTGGTGTAAAGTCAAAGGTCCTGATGTCCAGTCTATACCTTTTTGGGTCAGTATCTCAGAGTACTAGTAAGGGAGCCATCATGAAAAACAGCCAATCTGCATTTTTAGCAGTAGAGGTCTGCAATAACAGCCTCCATCTTTCTCTTTGCACAGTCTTATCTGTAAATGTGAAAAAAAGAAGGAAGAGTGGAAAGTAAAACAGGCCTCAAAACTGTACAAAACATTAAGCACTGTATAGATTTCCCTGCCAAGGCCACAATAACAAAAGAAAGATACTGTAGGTTAATATGGCTTTAACTAAGCACTAGAGCTCCAGCAGTGATGCTGCAGACGAATGTTACCCAGCAGCGGCCAATTAACGTGCTCATTCTGTGCACAGTGAGGTCTATTAGCCATACGTCACCTAGAATTAACCTCTACGGTACACGTGACCTGACAATCCTTTACACTATCTTGCATTTCACTACCAGATGTGTGAGGCCCCGGTAAGCTCCAGTCTGAATGGAAATGACAAATCGGAGTCAAATGGCATTTCCCTGCTGCTGTACTACACCGCTGGCATAACTTGTTCATGCTTTTTTTTATCAGCTTGCAGGGAATGAGGCGATATTTAAAAATTGTCTTTCCATTTACAATCACGCTTTATATGATTCAGTAGAGAACATGTCACCCTTCAACTATTTTGATTAAAAAGGTTGCTTTTTTTAACTGGTTCTAGGAAAAAAGGGACAATGACAACTATGAAAAAAAAAAAAGATACTTTTTTTTACATTGGTGGTCAGTCACCCCTTTACTTGCATAACAATAATTGTCACAATTGTCACAATTTCTATTCCAACCATTAGAGACCCTCATCCAGGTCCTACACCAGGGTTTCTCCACCAGGGTTCCATGGAATCCTAGGGTTCCTACAGAGGTTGTTAGGGGTTCCTTGAGGATTGAGCAATTTCTGCCTCTCAGATAAATTCCAGCTGACACTACTGATCTTTTTAGCTATCTGTAAGGGGGTAATTATTCTCAATGCGTATACAAAGAAAAACCTGTGTGCTGCCAGAATCAGTAATGATAATAAATGAAAGCAAGTGTTAAATGGCCAGCTGCTGCAAATCACCCAACGTGTGTTCCTCACACATTGTTTTTAGCACTTGTTTATAGGAATATTGAGTTGTATATGATATATATAACATTACATGTACATATGACCTGCAGGCGCAACACAGTTTTTTTAGCAATGGTTCACAATGACCACAAGTGTAAGGAGCATTCTTCCCACTGACCATCACACTAATGTATCATGAGTTGTAGATATACCCTGTTTCCCCGAAAATAAGACCTAGCGTGATTGTCAGTGATGGCTGCAATATAAGCCCTACCCCCCAAATAAGCCCTACCCTGTTTCCCCAAAAATAAGCCCTACCCTGAAAATAAGACCTACACGGACTTTAACTAGGGCCTATTTGGGGGGTAGGGATTATATTGCAGCCATCACTGACAATCACGCTAGGTCTTATTTTTGGGGAAACAGGGTAGTAACTTTTGGCAGGGGTTCCCTGAGACCGAAAAGTTATTACAAGGGTTTCTCTCTGTTGAAAACATTGAGAAAGGCTGTCCTACACAGGCAGTTCAAGTCGTCTCAACCCAAAAAGGACCAAATTAAACTTTTTGCCGGGAGTTGGGCTTTAACACAAAATAGCAGATGGCATACATATATAACAATGGCTGCCAAATCAGCAGATTTGTTGGATTGGAAAAAATTGGGCAAGGTCAGGAGACACAAAATCAACAAACAATTAGAAGTGCTGATTCACTAATCTTTTATTTGCCTTAATAAAGTGAAGTGAGCTGTCGAATGTTTGTGTCCTCCTCTGATCATTGGTCTATTCTCCATATCCCACCATCGCTGCAGTTTAATGTGTAGAGCTACCCTCACAGGAGTCCCTGATTTTACCTGGTTCTTTCCCCAAACAGCACAAAGTCCACCAGTCGGTTAAACGCCAGCCATTCTCAACCAGGGTTCTGTGGGACCCTGGGGTTCCTCCAGAGGTTGCTAGGGTCTCCTTGAGCTGTGGCTGATGAACCACCTTTTTGGTGGTGCCTACAGAGTTCAAAGTTCAGCATCACTTAGCAAAGCCAGCAGCATGACACCAAATATCTCTTTAGCTGTCTTTAAGGGTGGCATTCTGAGCACCACTTTAAGTGGGACATTCTATCTATAAGGGGCATTGTTTCTATTGACCCCTGATAAATTGGTTTTATTAAGGGTTCCTCGAGACCTGAAAATTATTTTTGGCGTTTCTCTAGGGTTAAAAGGTTGAGAATGGCTGGTCTAGGGGTTTGTCTTTTTTAGATTTATTGCTTGCAGAACTTGTAACAGGATGCTAAGTAGTAGCAGGAGAGCCCACTTTGCTATGCTAGGCTTCTCTGAACATTCTATATGCCTGGGTGCCAGGGACAGAGGGGGAAGGCCAGAACTGCAACCTTGTAAGAACCGTCTCAGTGAGAGCTACCACTGACACTTATCACCCCAAAAATAAGTCAGTACACAGTCGCTGGGATCTAGGGCTCAGGTCAGTGCTTACAATGTCGCAGGGCAGCTGAACACTTCTCAGTTTCCACCACACATTTCTATGTCACAGGACAACTGCACAGTTCATAGCTTCCTCCAGGCTCTCTTTGGCTGCTGGATAGACACTAACTCCCAGCTTTCACCGGACATTCTTCAGTGAGGGAGTGGTTAATAATCACAATGCCATTGGACATCTATACACTTTCTAGCTTCCACCAAGCAGTCTTCAGTGAGCTATCCAGGCCAGATCCTTAGGGGAAGCCCCTTAGCTGGCTCTAAAGATACTTCAGAACAGGCCCCCAACTCTGCAGCAGCTGGGACCTCGACGATCACCAGCAAACTCCAGTAGAGTTGCCCCAAAGGGGGCTGTGGAACTAAGGCTGTGGAACTTCTCCATCAGGATAAGCTCCCGTCTGCTCCAGACCCCAGGCTATTTATGTTCTCCCCAGCCACCAACTGGACACACCTCCCCAGGGATTGGCTGAGGCACAAAAATTATTCAAGCTGTCCATTTGACTCTTCCAAACCTGTGTTCTGGAACCTTCCAGAATGTAAAGTGAAGGAGTCAAACCTATAAACTTTGAGACCTAGAACAGCCTAAAGAAATAAATGCTGCTCTAATTATTACAGAGAAGCTGAAAAATAACTAAATTTTTGTGACATTCTGGCAGCCTATCTAGGAGAGTGCTACAAATGATATAAGTGTTGGAGGAAGAAACCAGTGCACAGTGAGGTACAAAGGATTTGGACACTCCCAGAAGAATGCTGAAGAGTCTTTCTAAAGCTGCAGCGATGGAATGGAGGATAGGTAGGGAAAAAAAAATGTCTGCCACATACCTACACTGTCTTTGTTTTTCAGAAGAACAAGGACCTTGTGTCAACAGGCTTGTGTTTCATCTATAGTGGTTTGGAATTCCTATACAAGTCTATTGAAATGCAAAACACACTTGAAGCAGGTCAACTGTAGGTCCAATGCACCTGTCAGTGAATTCTGTATTTTCTCAAAAGCATCTTAAACTGTGCCATCTACACAAACCCAATCTTTAGAGACCCTATGGGCTTCCTTTAGGAATCTACATCAAATTGTAAAAAGGACAGGTAGAATCATGTGAAAAGCAAAACCTCCAGCTGAATTCAACATAGACTTGCAAAACTTTAGGACTCATTTACACCTATGTGCTGAATTGCTATGTGTGTCAATGTGCATTGGACTTGATTTATAGGTGCGCCCATTCATATCTAATGGGCCCTTAACAAAATATCCATACACCAACAATACACCTGACTTCATAGGTGCACATCCTATTGCATTAGGGAGTGCACCTCAAAGCTCAGACACACATGCCTGTGTCTATATATATATATATATATATATATATATATATATATATATATATATATATATGGCCCTGGCGCATTGATCTCCCTGCCAGCACAGTGAAAGAGAAATGCGTAAGCACTTCTTTTATGGCAGAGCCGGTAAGAAAGAGATCTTTCCCATCTCCCCGCTGCTACACAGAGCGAGAATGCTAATGCGCATTAGGTGATTAGGGTGTGCCCAGGCACATCCGGCACACCCTGCGCGCACACCTTTTCCTGACTTTCAGAGCAATGCAATACATACATTTGATGCATTGAAGTCCATTGGGAAAAAGAGGGCCTGGTGCATTTTTTGGTGCATAATTGAGGACCCATAGTAAATGCATAAGCGTAAGTAGCCCCCTAAAGTGTATGTTGGAGCAAAATAAATTTAAAAAACCATAAGCAGTACATCTGTCCAAAACACCTGTTGGGGGCTGACGACACAGCATTTGTGTTGACTGAGTGGTGTCAGTGCTACCCAGTTGTCCTTTGCTAAACTACTCAAACTTTTCCACTCTCCAATCTCTACAACATGCTGCTCAAAGCAGCTAGGCTAAATTATCCCCTTGGAAATCACAAATATTATACACAAATACCCAACAACACCATAAATCCAATATATTCTTCATCCAGCTAGGGTTGCCACCTCATCCCTTCAAACCTAAACACAAATGAATTACACAGGTTCTGGAGCTAATTTAATTCAGATAAGGCACCAAGTGTGTATAATTACCATCTTAATCAGCCACAGAACCTGTGTAGCTATTATATGTTTGGTTTTAAAGGGATAAGGTGGCAACCTACACCCAGCAATGGTCATAAATTATAAAACAATGTGCAAAAATAATACTAAAAAGTTCCCAAAATTGATGTGACCATAATAACGGTATAAAATAAATATGTATAAAAAAAAAGATTCCTTTATGCAGTCCAAAATGTGTTTCCACCTCAAAAGAATCCACCAAAGTGATCCATTCATTGTGCAATCGCTCTTCAGAATATTTTCCACTTAGTGCAAAGTGCTTGAGACACAGTTTACTCACCAGATTTCCATGATCACTTATTGATAAGTAAGCCTAAATGCGCTCCCATACAGGCAACTTAGATAAGACATATGAGGGGTAAGTAGAGTGGTGATTACTCAAGCACATTTAGAACTACTTTGTAATAAGGGGGACATGGAAGTCTCATAAGGAACCATCTGAGCGGTGATTATCGGAGCAGCAGGAGTAAAAAAGTAACTTAACACAAGAACAAAATTGTAATACGGTATATTGCAGCTTACAGTCCTTAGATGTGATGGCTGCATTCGTTTTGTTTTCCAAGCTAGGAACATTTTTTAGCAATCACAGAATATACCTGTTGATTTTGCCAGTGATGCCGTGTCCTCCTCACTTCCTGTAAGATGCACTGAAAAATATATTTCTTTGTAGCTGTGTCCTGTATACTACAAATTGCACTGCCCCCCCCCCCCCCTCAATGTAATATAGATTAAGAGATACAGACATGTTTGTAGTCCATATCAGGAGAGCAACTTTGGATGATCATCATGGCTACCTCCATAGGTCATTAGAGACGAAGTGTAGCTCCCCAGGGTCAGGAAGTATTGCAGGAGGATCAGCTGAAAATAAAGCCTTAAAGCTTGAAAAAAAAGATGTATTGCTGCACCTCAATGGAGATACCCCTTAGCGGGAACCTGAAATGGGACAGTATAGCGAGCCAAAAAACCAATGGTTGGGAACTATTACAAGCTAAAGGTATGAGCACCACAGCGTAGCCCAAGTCCACCCTAATAGTTAGGCTTCATGTACACTAGCAGCTCCTTGCAGCTCCTGAACTTGAGTTTAGGAGCTTCTGGAATTTTTTTGCCAAAGCTCCTAAAACTCTACTCCAAAAAAAAAAGCCTACATGTCCATGTACACATATGCTTTTAGCAGAGTTTAGGAGCTGCTGTATTCAGGTGAGGTTAAACCTTCCTCTCCTGCCGGGTTCAGGATAGGAACGCTTTGTCCGCCGTCCGTGGGCAAACAAAATCTCAATAAAATAGCGGTGTCAGAGAACTCACACAGCAAGCACCCGTCTCCATGCAGCAGCTGCCAATCCTCGTTCTGCTAATGCCAAGGTGCATGCACGGAACCATAGCCAGAGACAAATGAGATCCAGGGTGGGCATGCACAATGGCACCTCTATGCGAATGCTAACGCACGTCCGCGAGTGCCGAAGCGCTAATATGCTAACGCGCATGCGCCAATGTGCCAGAGTGCTAATGTGCTAACGCGCATGTGCCAATGTGCTAACTTGCTAATGCGCATGCGCGTACGCACGTATGCTGGCGCGAATCCTGGCACACAGCACCCTATATAAACAGAGAGTCTGCCTAGCATCAGTGCTGGATTGTCTTCAGCTTGTTCCTGTGTTCCTGTTGTTACTCTGCCTGATTGACCTTGTTCCTGAAAACCAGGCTATCTTCTGACCATTCTCTTGGATCTCCCCTGCCTGTTGAACCTGCCTCTACTTGCAATACTGACCTTGACTTGAACTTATGATTACGGCTCTGCCTCCTGATTCTGTACCCTGCTGCCCATCTGTTGCCAACCCCTGCCTGTTCCTGACTACGGTTTTGCCTTCTGACTTGGTACCCCGCTGCCAGCCTGTTGCCAACTCCTGCCTGTTCATGATTCTGCAGTTGATCCTGATCTGGCTTCTGCTGAACAAGTTTGGTGATCAGCTTCCACATCTCCTCAGCAGAGGTTCCTATATCTCCAAGTTCCAGCCTCCTGCCTGCAGGCACCTGCACCCTTTCGTTGCCTTCGCACTCCCTGTACCCACCACCAGGGGTGCTTGTACCGGAACCGTGCAAGAGGCCACCCTCATCATTTCGGGCTCCGCTGTAAGGTACGTGACAAGCGGTTTCGTGCCCGCGGTCAGGGTAGGCTTGTGTAAAGAGGAACATCGCTCTAACTGTAACCTGTTGCAGTGCACACGTGACCGATGAACAACAGTAAATAGGAAATTACGAGGAACTTTGCATTATACCATTTTGTTCAGTAAAATAAGTTGCTGCTTAAGTGAATCGTCTGGTCTCAGTTACTTAAAGCAGAGAGAGAGAGAATGCTCCTAAAGTGAATGAGAATGGGGAACAAAGTGTAAACTTTCAAAGTGCTGGAGTAACAAGTAAATGGAAGGAGAAGCAACCAGTTTGGGAGAGGAGGTAGTGGTGGCCTGTGATGGTGGTTCTGTCAAAGGGGTGGACTGGTGGCTGTATGGTCCACCCTTTAAGTGGCAGGGACCCTATGTTTAGGCCTATGCATAGCTGAACCCTCCTAGGGACTTGGTCTAGACCTTGCAAAGTATACAGTGACTTGCCCCCATGTCTTTTGGCTGAAAAGTAAAGTGTAAATTATAATCTATGTAAAGAATTAGTGGAGGAAAATCAATGTTCTATGCTAACTATGCTAACTCCCTCAAAATGACTCTGTAGTCAGTGCTGGGACAGGTGTCACTGGTAGGTGAAAAGACATTATCCTTCCACTGTGGGGCCAGAGGTATATTTTGGCCTCCAGTCACAAAGGGTGCTAACCCACACAAGGAAGCAATACATCATGCTAACACTTGAAAAACAATCAATTTAAACTGGCAGCATGCGGTGTGTTTAGACCTGCTTCGCAATGTGTGGTTATGGAGTAAGCCATATCTCAAGCACTTTGCACGGAGGTGAAAAATGTTCTGAAGAAGGATTGCACACTGAGTGGATCAATTTGTTTGTTTTTTTTTTGTTTTTTTTTTGTTTTGTTTTGTTTTTTTTTTTTTTTTATCATGGAAACACAAATTTAAAGGACTGTTTTATTTTTTAATTTTTTTGGACTGTATAAAGAAGTTTTTTTTCATATGTTTTTATTTCACACCATTATTGGTTATTGTGGTTACATATAATTTTTGCACAGTGTTTTATAATTCATTGCCATTGGTTTTTACTTGTGTGGGGGGAATTAATGGGATTTATGGTGCTACAGCACTGGGTATTTGTGTATATTATAACACTAAAGTGAGCATAGAGCTCAAGACTGCTCTGCATTTCCAATAAGATCAACAGGCTTTTTTTTTTTTTTTTTCAAAAAGAGAAAAATA
The DNA here is from genome assembly GCF_042186555.1 of Aquarana catesbeiana. Taxonomy (NCBI): domain Eukaryota; kingdom Metazoa; phylum Chordata; class Amphibia; order Anura; family Ranidae; genus Aquarana; species Aquarana catesbeiana. The sequence goes on from NC_133325.1 coordinate 46,881,821, forward strand.
TTTTTTTTTATAAATATATATATATATATATATATATATACATACAGTGAAAAAGTATTTGATCCCCTGCTGATTTTGTACGTTTGCCCACTGACAAAGAAATGATCGATCTATAATTTTTTTTTTTGTAGGTTTATTTTAACAGCGAGAGACAGAATAACAACAAAAATATCCAGAAAAACACATTTCAAAAAAGTTATACATTTATTTGCATTATAATGAGTGAAATAAGTATTTGATCCCCTAATAATCAGCAAGATTTCTGGCTCCCAGGTGTCTTCTATACAGGTAACGAGCTGAGATTAGGAGCACTCTTTTAAAAGGAGTGCTCCTAATCTCAGCTTGTTACCTGTATAAAAGACACATGTCCACAAAAGCAATCAATCAGATTCCAGTCTCTCCACCATGGCCTAGACCAGGGATATGCAATTAGCTGTTGCAGAACTACAAGTCCCATGAGGCATAGCAAGACTCTGACCGCCACAAGCATGACACCCAGAGGCAGAGGCATGATGGGACTTGTAGTTTTGCAACAGCTGGAGGTCCGCTAATTGCATATCCCTGGCCTAGACCAAAGAGCTGTCCAAGGATGTCGGGGACAAGTTTGTAGACCTACACAAGGCTGTAATGGGCTACAAGACCATCGCCAAGCAGCTTGGTGAGAGGGTGACAACAGTTGGTGCAATTATTCGCAAATGGAAGAAACACAAAATAAATGTCAATCTCCTTCGGTCTGGGGCTCCATGCACGATCTCAATGATTATGAGAACGGTGAGGAATCAGCCCAGAACTACACAGAAGAATCTTGTCAATGATCTCGAGGCAGCTGGGACCATAGTCACCAAGAAAACAATTGGTAACACACTACGCCGCAAAGGACTGAAATCCTGCAGTGCCCTTCAGGGGCCCCCTGCTCAAGAAAGCACATGTACAGACCCGTCTGAAGTTTGTTGATGAACATCTGAATGATTCAGAGGAGAACTGGGTGAAAGTGCTGTGATCAGTTGAGACCAAAATCCAGCTCTTTGGCATCAACTCAACTCGCCGTGTTTGGAGGGGGAGGAATGCTGCCTATGACCCCAAGAACACCATCCACACTGTCAAGCATGGAGGTGGAAACATTATGCTTTGGGGGTGTTTTTCTGCTAAGGAGACAGGACAACTTCATCGGAGGTATGATGGGCGGGGCCATGTGCCGTCAAATCTTGGGTGAGAACCTCCTTCCCTCAGCCAGGGCATTGAAAATGGGTTGTGGATGGGTCTTTCAGCATGACAATGACCCAAAACACAAGGTCAAGGCAACAAAAGAGTGGCTCAAGAAGATGCACATTAAGGTCCTGGAGTGGCCTAGCCAGTCTCCAGACCTTAATCCCATAGAAAATATGTGGAGGGAGCTGAAGGTTCGAGTGACCAAATGTCCGCCACAAAACCTTAATGACTCGGAGAGGATCTGCAAAGAGGAGCGGGACAAAATCCCTCCTGAGATGTGTGCAAACCTGGTGGCCAACTATAAGAAACATCTGACCTCTGTGATTGCCAACAAGGGTTTTGCCACCAAGTACTAAGTCATGTTTTGCGAAGGGGTCAAATACTTTTTTACTCATTAAAATGCAAATCAATCTATAACTTTTTTGAAATGTTGAAAATTTTTTCTGGATATTTTTGTTGTTATTCTGCCTCTCACTGTTAAAATAAACCTACCATTAAAATGATTATACATTTCTTTGTCAGCGGGCAAACGTACAAAATCAGCAGGGGATCAAATAATTTTTGCCCTTATTGGGTGTATATATATATATATATATATATATATATATATATATATATATATATATATATATATATATATATATATATTATAAAACACACTTTCAGTGGTATCTTTACCATGCCAAAACGGAGCAAGTAAGAGATTGGGAGTTCACAGGCTGATGAGTTTATGTACATGAATCTGATCACGTTGACTTAAAAGCTTATCAAATCTCTTTCAAAGTTAAACAATGTGCCCAAGGATCCATTTCCATTTTATTCAGCGGAGACTGAAGCTCTTTCCTTTATTTATTGGCTGGCACAGCAGATTGTTATTTATAGAGCAGAATTTATATGCATTTCATGTCTTTTTGAAAAGCCGTGATGAAAATGATTCAAGGTAATTTATCTTGCGTTATTTATGACCTGAGTAGGAGACACAGATGTATGCAGTATTATTTTGCTGCCTGATGTTATTATAGCCAACGTGATTTAAATCTCAATGTGTAATTCCGGCCAATAAGGAATAGGATTTCATCGTTTGCTGAAATGTACTCCTGATCTGCATGTCAATACCCCAATTGTTCCTCCATTTGTCCAAATCACCCTGTCCCTGTTCCATTCACATATAGACTTCCTTTGCATCTAGATTCAACATAGAAGTCTGCACAGATGAATGTATCTCCCTCTTAAATAAAATCTGTAATCTGAATGGGTGCATGGCGTTTGCATGGGAAAGATGAGTATTTGTTGATTATTACTTTAAAACAACCTGTCACTTTGCTGTGAATGGATATTATTTCTTTAAAGCCCCCTCTTGGGATCCCCACCATTCTTTGCCACCTCCCTTCCCCCCAACTTAAAGGCATTATAAACTTATAAACCTTCCTACCTGCACTTTATGCTTTTTATCTGCATACAATGTGCATTGATCAAGTAATATCAAGTTGTCATTTGTTGCCCTGTACACGCAACCTATTATAGAGCAAATCCTCACATTTCGAAGTCAGATGTTTCTATTTGTGTTCAAACATGAGGCATATGGCATGGCACTGCACAGGTTAATGCATTACTTCTGTCTGTAGTCTGAGAACTGACACTTCCTATGAGGAAACCTCATATCCCACAATCCTCGGGTCTCTTAATCTAGTGCTCCGCAGGTGAGCCTGCGAGAACAGTACTTAGCCCCGGAAGAAGTCCTTTTGTCAACGAAACTGGTCGGGCTGAGCTGTATGTTCCTGCTATCACTCATTTTACATGGTTGGATGTTCTGTGTCAGCCTCCTTCCTTTTTTACCATGCAATGCAGGGACGGATCCAGGGGGGGGGGGGGCAACGGGGCAATTGCCCCCTCTGAGAATGCGGGTGACAGTGTGGGCGGCTCCGTGGATGACAGTGCAGGCGGCTCCCCAGGTGACAGTGCGGGTGACAGTGCGGGCGGCACCCCGGGTGAGAGCGCGGGCGGCTCGGTTGGTGAGTGGGTGGGTGAGAGAGGGGGGGTAGCTGGGCGGCTGCGTGTGTGAGCTGGCTGCTGGCCAATCAGGGAGCCGGCGGGCAGGGGAGCAGAGAGATGACATCATCTCTCACCACCCTGCGCCCGCTCTGCATCCCTGCAGTTCCGCCTTCACTGTGAAGGCAGCTGTGGGCAGCAGAGAGATTATATCATCTCTCTGCTGCCTGACTGGTGATCTGCTGCCTGACTCTGGGACATAGCAAGAGACCACCTTAGCAGGAACGTGACACAGCAGGTGACAATCCGCATCTGGTGACAGGCGACGTGGCAAGTGACAATTCGCAATGAGTGGCAAGTGACAATCCGCAACGTGTGGCAGGTGACGTGGCAAGTAACAATCCGCATCTGGGTACAGGTGACGTGGCAAGTGACAATCCGCATTTGGTGGCAGGTGACGTGGCAAGTGACAATTCGCAGCGTGTGGCAGGTGACGTGGCAAGTGACAATCCGCATCTGGTGACAGTGGTGTACCCACTACACCACTGTGCCGCCCATGAATGTCAATGTCTCAAAAAAGTGTTCGATCTGTCCGCCGCAATGTCACAGTCCCGCTAAAAATTGCACATCACCATCATTAGTAGTAAAAAAAAAAAAAAATGCCATAAATCTATCCCCTATTTTCTAGACGCTATCACTTTTGCGCAAACCAATCAATATACACCTATTGCGATTTTTTTTTTACCAAAAATATGTAGAAGAATACATATCGGCCTAAACTGATGAAGAATTTTTTTTTTTTTTTGGGGGGGGGGGGTGGGATATTTATTATAGCGAAAAGTAAAAAATATTGTTTTTTTCCCTCGTGTGTGTTCTAACTGAAGGGGGGATGGGACTGTCTAGGGGAGATGATGGATCGCAGTTCATACTCTGTATGAACACACAATCAGTCTCTTCTCCCCTCAGAGAACCGGGATCTGTGTGTGTTGCACAGTAGAACCCCACAGACTCCACAGGTGCCCGGCTGGAGGGGAACATTGCTTTGGGACATAATTACAAATTAGACTGCAAGTACTAGGTAAGTATGGATCTGTGAAGAAGAAGAAGGGTAGAATGAACTTAGTGGGAAGGGAGGGGGTGAAGGAAAGTTTTCTTACCTTTTAGGCTACTTTCACTTTAAGGCTTTAAGGGGGGGGGTGTAGTCTTGGTGGGGGTTAAAAGCGCCCCGCTAGCAGCCGAAGAAAGGGTTAAAAGCGCCCGCGTTGCGGCGCTGCCGAAGCTCTTTGCAGGCACTTCGGCAGCGCTGCCCATTCATTTCAATGGGCAGGGCGTTTTGGGAGCAGTGTAAACCGCCCCAAAGATGCTGCTTGCAGGACTTTTTTTCCCGTCCCGCAAGTGCACCGCCCGGGGCATGAAAGCACTCGGGCTTTCACACCGGGGAGGCATGAGAGGCGCTTTACAGGCGCTATTTTTAGCGCTAAAATGCCTGAAAAGCAACGCCGGGCGTTTTTGCAGTGCTTTTGCGGTGCTTTTACGGCGTTAGCAGAGTGTTTTTTTTTGTTAAGGTCACGTGTCTAAAAAATAAAACATTTGGAGAGCTTTTCATGCGCTTTTGAAGCGCTTCCCATTCATTTCAATGGAGAGATGGGCGTTTTTGAGGCGCTCCAAACATGCTCCAAAGATGCTGCTTGCGGGACTTTTTTCACCACCCCACCAGCGCACTGCCCCCAGTGTGAAAGCATCCATTGAAATGAATGGGAAGCATTTTTCAGGAGCTATTCGGGCGCTATTTTTAGTGCGAAAGCGCCTGAAAAGCTGCTCAGTGTGAAAGGGGCCTTACTCAAATTTCGATCAGATATTTTTAAAAGTTTGATAATCTGTAATTAAGATTATGTTATTATTATTATTATTATTATTTGTAGACATGTTCAGATGCATGAACATAAGGGCGTATTGTGTGAGGCACCAGCGGCGTAACGCTAAACTGATTTATTCCTCGTGCCCTTTGAGACTGTAGTCATTTGTAACATTATGGCGAGGAGCCATTATCACCTGCGCTGTCAATATGGCTAATTGGAATCATGAAGTAAATACTTCATGTGAGTAATACCTCATTGTGCTTGATATAAAAGATGAACCATTAAGATTCCAATTATCTCGGTGATTAGACAGCAAGCCTGCTGGGTGATCTCATCTTCCCTCTTCATGGCTTAGAAAAAGGCTGAGAAGAAAGCAGGCATCCAGCACTTCATAAGGCCAAGAGCAAACAGCTGAAACCCAAAAACAACCAATCAAAAATCACCCTTCGCTCACATAATGGCAGGTAACTAAAATCTGATTGGCTCCTATATGTCAGTGCACTTTGTACATCATTCTTTCTCTTTGTGCTGCTTTATCATGTGATAATAAGTAAATTATGTGTAAACCCAATTGATATATATTTATATATATTTTATAAGCTTTAAAATAGTATTTGTTAACCACTTCAGCCCTGGAAGGATTTAACCCCTTAATGACCAGACCATTTTTTGCGATACGTGCACTGTGTCGCTTTAACTGACAATTGCGCGGTCGTGCAATGCTGTACCCAAACAAAATTAACATCCTTTTTTTTCGACAATTTTGAAAAAACATAACAAATATTTTTTGCTTTTTGCTATATATATATATATATATATATATATATATATATATATATATATATATATATATATATATATATATATATACAAAAAACTAATTAAAAAAAAGACAAATTTCTTCCTCTGTTTAGGCCGATATGTATTCTTCTACATATTTTTGGTAATTAAAAAAAAAAAAAAAAAATCGCAAAAAGCGTATATTGACTGGTTTGCGCAAAAGTTATAGCGTCTACAATAGGGGGTAGATTTATGGCATTTTTGTTATAATTTTTTTTTTTTTTTTACTAGTAATGGTGGCGATCAGCAATTTATAGTAGGACTGCGATATTGCGGTGGACAGATCGGATACTTTTGACACTTTTTTGGGACCAGTGACACTTATACAGCGATCAGTGCTATAAAAATGCATTGATTACTGTGTAAATGACACTGGCAGGGAAGGGATTAACACTAGGGGGCGATCAAGGGGTTAAGTGTTCCCTAGGGAGGTGTTTCTAACTGTGGGGGGGATGGGACTGACTGGGAGTACAGAGAGATCACTGTTCTTAATCACTAGGAACGGATGATCACTCTGTACTTCCCTGTCAACGGGGATCTGTTTGTTTACATTGACAGATCCCCGTTCTGGCTCTCTGTGGAGCGATCGCGGGTTGCTGGCGGACATCGTGGCCGCCGGCCACACGAATCAGCTTCCTCACCGTGCAGCGCACGAGTGCCTGCTATAGCTGTTAAAGGGACCGACATACAGCTACGGCGATATGCGGGAACGAGCCGACCTGCCTCAGTATAATGAAGGCGGCTGGTCGGCAAGTGGTTAAAGTAAGCTTCAATATTTTTTAATCAGCACTAAAACAATAGATTGCCATCAATACCATTGTTCAGGCTCTTATTGCTTTACCCCGGGTTCACATCTATGCGGTTGATGCAGTTTTCCGGCTCACTTTGCGTTTTAGAACACACAATTTTGATGTATTTTCTGCACGTGTTTTTTTTCTCTTTCACAAACTGTGAACAGCCGGTTGTTAAGGAGCGGGTGGCCGCCACGTCCTTAACAACTGGTGAGTCATCAGCAGTCAGCGGCCTTCCCCACTGACAGCTAAATGTAAAAAAAAAAAAAAAAAAGGATTGCTGGCAATCCAAAAAAATCGGTAAAAAAATGACGTGGGAGTCCGTCCGGAGGTTGTGGGGTTCTGCGGGGGGGTTAATAGAATCCGGAAGCCTCCTTTAACAAGGGGGGCCCCCAGATCCACCCCCCCCATGTGAATGAGTAGGGGTAGATACCCCTACTCATTCACCAAAAAACAAAAAAAAGGTGTAGTGTAAGAAAGGACAATAGGAAGTTTTTGACAATTCCTTTATTTAAAAAAAACAATGTCCCCTGAATTAAATCCAACCACTTAAGGACCGAGCCTCTTTTTGACATTTGTTAGTTACAAGGTAAAATAATATATATATTTTTTTTTGCTAGAAAATTAGTTAGAACCCCTAAACATTATATTAATTTTTTTTTTTTCACCCTGGAGAATAAAATGGCGGTCCTTTATGTCACACCGTATTCGCGCAGCGGTCTTACAAGTACAATTTTTTTGGGGGAAAAAATACACTTTTTTGACTTAAATAAGACAACAGTAAAGTTAGCCCAATTTTTTTTTATACTGTGAAAGATAATGTTACACCGAGTAAATTGATACCCAACATGTCACGCTTCAAAATTGCGCCCGCAATGGCGACAAACTTTGACTCTTAAAAATCTCCATAGGCGGCATTTAAAAATGTCTACAGGTTACCAGTTTTAAGTTACAGAGGAGATCTTTTGCAAGAATTATTGCTCTCGCTCTAATGATTGCAGCGATTCCTCACATGTGTGGTTTGAACACCATTTTCATATGCGGGCGCGACTTACGTATGCGCTCGCTTCTGCGGGTGAGCTCAGCAGGACGGGGCGCTTTAAATTTTTACATTTTTTTTTCCTCTTATTTATTTTACTTTTTATTTTTACACTGTCTTTAAAAAAAAAAAATGTGGTCACTTTTATTCCTATTACAAGGAATGTAAATATCCCTTATAATAGAAAAAAAGCATGACAGGACCTCTTAAATATGAGATCTGAGATTAAAAAGACCTCAGATCTCATATTTACACTTAAATCCAATGAAAAAAAAATGTAAAAAATTAAATGTCATTTTTTTTTTTTTTTGCAAAAAAAAAATTCTCCTTTAAGACCATTGGGCGGAAGTGACGTTTGACGTTTAATGTTATAGAGCCGAGTGGGGGCCACCTTTACCACACTCGGCTCCAGACCTGTCAGGGGAGAGGATGCTATCGTCTCCGCCGCTACCAACGGCTCCGGTGAGCGGCGGAGACGACCGGAGCGCGGCGGGAGGGGGGGGGCCCTCTCCCGCCTCCAATAAAAGTGATCTTGCAGAGAATCTGCTGCAGAGACCACTTTAATCCCAAAGAGAACCGCCCCCCCATTTGTGAAAATACAGGGGTTATTGCAGCTAGCTGCTGCCATAACAATGGTATTTAGCGTCAAAGTACCGACGTACAGCTACGGCGATTTTGCGGTAAGTGGTTAATCACAACACCCGCTGCCACTGCCGACCCAAAAAAAAAAAAAAAAAAACAGTCCGTTCCTGCCAAAGGTTTGTGCCGTCTGCCAGCTCCACCATCTGCCAGTTATTAATTAGGGGGCGAGGCCACCCGTTAATGTCAGCAGGTGCTTTGGGCTATGGTGCTTTGGGGGGGGGGGGGTGGCGCTCGCTCGTCCCCTTTCTTTCCTGACCTGCCAGGCTGCATGCTTGAATAAGGCTCTGGTATGGGTTTTTTGGGGGGACCCCCACGCCATTTCTTTATTGCCGGCAATTCTATTTTTTACATGTTTTTTACATTCAGCTGTCAGCGGGATACCGGCTTAACAACCGGCTTTTTACAGTTTGTTATGAAGAAAAAAAAAAACATGTAAGAATGTATGAAGAAAAAAAAAAGCATGTAAAAACGAATCAAAAACACAACACTTGCGTTTTTAGTGTTGATCAATTGAAGTCTATTACACGCAAAATGCAGTCTGCTGCAGGGAAAAGTCCCTGACCCTTTCCAAAAATGCAGCGGCTGAAAAAAGCATAGATGTGAACTTGTAACATAGGAAACCATGTTAATTGGACGCATAGGTGTGAACCTAGCCTTAGGGTGACACCACTCTGCCCTTGTTTCCCAGTTATGTTCCTGCATTGTGACCCTGTCACACGAGTACTCGATGAAGACTACAAGTGGACATTTGCAAAGCACCAAATAGTGACTGAAATGGAGATTCAGATGGGCAAGGAAGCAAAACATTCTACGTATTAGGGCAGCAAGAACTGCCAGGTTTTAGGGGCAGCAAAGGATGCCAGGTTCCAGGTTTTAGATAAGTAAGGGATTCCAGGTTTTGGGGGAAGTAAGGGGTGCCAAGTTTTAGGGAAGCAAGGGATGCCTGGTATTAGAGAAGTAAGGGGTGCCAGGTTTAGGGGCAGAAAGTGATTCCAGTTTTTAGGGAAGCAAGGGATGCCAGGTTTTAGGGAAGCAAGGGATGCCAGGTTTTGGGGGAAGCAAGGAGTGCCAAGTTTTAGGGAAGCAAGGGATGCCAGGTTTTGGGGGAAGCAAGAGGTGCCAAGTTTTAGGGAAGCAAGGGGTGCCAAGTTTTAGGGAAGCAAGGGATGCCAGGTTTTGGGGGAAGCAAGAGGTGCCAAGTTTTAGGGAAGCAAGGGATGCCTGGTATTAGATAAGTAAGGGATGCCAGGTTTTAGGGGCAGCAAGGGATTCCATATTTTAGATAAGCAAGGGATTCCAGGTTTTAGGGGCAGCAAGGAGTGCCAGGTTTTAGGGAAGCAAGGGATGCCTGGTATTAGAGAAGTAAGAGATGCTAAGTTTTAGGGGCAGCAATGAATACCAGGGTTAAAGGAAGCAAGGGATGCCCGGTATTAGAGAAGTAAAGGATGCCAGGTTTTCGCGGCAGCAAAGGATGCCAGGTTTTAGAGAAGCAAGGGATTACAGGCTTTAGGGGCAACAAGGGATGCCAAGTCTTATCTATTTTGTATGACCCTTCTACTCTATTCTGCTCTAGTATTGCTACCCTTTCACATTGGCTTCCAATAAAAAATGCAAGTTGTTATTTTAACACATATGGAGTGGCCCACTGGTGCCACCATCAGGAAACCCGCTGTGAATAATGCTGTTGAAGTTTCATGTAAACAGGAAAGGGCTGTAAAGAGGTAACAGGATATCAGTCCTGACGTATTCAAATAATAGGCAATTTCATTTACAGTATGATACATGCCATTAATTTATGGTTTGCATCCACTTTATCTAATAATACAGTTAGCTTCCCTGTTCCCTTTAATTGACAATCTCTATCCCAGGACCATGTTGCTGAACAAAGTAGGCACTTTTATTTTTTTAGAGATAAAACATCACAGAGAAATAATTGCAAGCTCAGAAAATATGGTCTCTCTCTGTTTAGGGCAAAGTATCTCCATTCAGGGGAAAAAGGCTGGATGGGGAGGAAGAAAACACAACTTGGCCTGTAGCCATTATTATTTTTTTTTTAGCAGCAGAAATTCCTCAATAACTTAAAAAAAAAACCAAAACTTGCACGATATCTGTCTCTTGCCACTGTAATTCACTGCTGCTCTTTCTGACATCTGATGTACAGTACACACAGACATTTACGGCAAGGTTGCCGTGGAAACCGTCTCTACGGCAACCAAGACTATTCTTAAAAAAAAAAAATGCCCAAAGCAAGGACAGAAATTTCACCCCGCATTTGCCTAATGTGAACAAAGGAAAAGGAAGTATGAGTAAGAATAGTGATGCCGGATATAGCAGGAAGATGCACCGGTTTTTAGCAAGCCGAAATAACCGGTCCCATTAACACCATGGAGCCCGGACAGCGCCTGACAGCTCCATCAAAGCGAACTTGTCTGGATGTGACACTGACCTAGATTGCTGCGGATTAGCTGCTGTAGAGAATTTTATGCAAGTGCTGATGAGCCACTTCCCTTCATTCCTCACTGGGAATGAATTAAAGTGACCCTGTCATTACATTGCAAAAAAAAAATAGGGAAAACTACAACAGCCTGTAAAAGAAGAGATTTGGCTCAATTCACAAAGCTACGGTCGAATGAGATTTGAAATGCACATGACCTAAAATAAAGATACCCGTCCTTGTGAATTGAGCCTGCAAGGGCCTGCTTCAAGGGTATTGGGCTTGTGTCAATGGCTTCATTGTGACATCAGTTTGGAGGCACTTCCTAAAGTGGAATTTTAACCGCTCCAGCCCCGAAAAGGATTTACCCCCCTTCCTGACCAGAGCACTTTTTGCGATTCGGCACTGCGTTGCTTTAACTGACAATTGCGCGGTCGTGCGACGTTGTACCCAAACAAAATTGGCGTCCTTTTTTCCCCCCACAAATGGAGCTTTCTTTTGGTGGTATTTGATCACCTCTGCAGTTTTTATTTTTTACGCTATAAACAAAAAAAATATTTTATTTTTTTTTTAATTTTTGCTATAATAAATATCCGAAAAAATGTCTTCATCAGTTTAGGCCGATACGTATTCTTCTACATATTTTTGGTAAAAAAAAAAAAAAAAAATTGCAATAAGTGTATAAAAAGTTATAGAAATAGGGGATATATTTATGGCATTTTATTATAAAATTTTTTTTTTTTTTACTAGTAATGGAGGTGATCAGTGCTTTTTAGGGGGACTGCGACATTGCTTTTTTGGGACCATTGACATTTATACAGCGATCAGAGCTAAAAATAGCCACTGATCACTGTGTAAATGTCACTGGCAGGGAAGGGGTTAACTCTTGGGGGTGATCAGAAAAAAAAACCCATTGAAATCCATGCGTCTAGCGCCCTGTATGTAGATTAGGGGCTGAGTTCCTCCTGCCGGCCTTTCAGGGGTCCTCACTATGGTCCTGTGCCGAACGGTTACCCTGCTGCATTGTGAGCACAGGAGGTCAGCTGCTCAGCACGGGCGCCATTCAGAAAATGCTTTTTTATTCTCTCAATGAATTCAAAGCATCCTCTAATTGGATGAGATTGAGGGGCAGCCATGCTGAGCTACTGACATCCTGTGTTCACAATGCAGCAGGGCATCTGCTTGGCATAGGACCCAGAATCTAGCGGAGATCACTGGAGCAGCTGTGTCTACTACAATGACTTCCAGCTTCTATAGAGATCCCACAGTATGGTATTTGCATAGATACATTGGTCCAAGCTGGTCCACTGTAATCATGTAAAAAATGCCACACCTTTTAAGTTAACCAAAACATGCTAAACTTGGCCACGGCTCCTAGTCACCAACGGCCACTCGAATGTTACCATCCATTGCACCCTTCAAAACCACCAAAGACCATCCTAATTCCATGTTTCCCATTAACTCTAATTCAAAACTCTCAATGTCACTCATCCTGGATCACTATATTCTCTTTACGTTAATTTAGAAAGTGGAATTCTATTCTGGCTGAAGAATAATCTCCAGAATACTAAATAATCCTTACAAAGCGGACCTTCAGTCATTTTTTCAACTTTCCATCTAATAAATCTTCTGCCCTTGTTGTTTTAACTTTGGATAGTAAAACATTTTTTTTTTTATGCCAGTAAATATCTTATACAGCCCCCTTCATAGTTACATAGTAGGTGAGGTCGAAAAAAGACACAAGTCCATCAAGTCCATCCTATGTGTGTGATTATATGTCAGTATTACATTGTATATCCCTGTATGTTGTGGTCGTTCAGGTGCTTATCTAATAGTTTCTTGAAACTATCGATGCCCCCCGCTGAGATCACCGCCTGTGGAAGGGAATTCCACATCCTTGCCGCTCTTACAGTAAAGAACCCTCTACGTAGTTTAAGGTTAAACCTCTTTTCTTCTAATTTTAATGAGTGGCCACGAGTCTTATTAAACTCCCTTCCATGAAAAAGTTTCATCCCTTTTGTGGGGTCACCAGTACGGTATTTGTACATTGAAATCATATCCCCTCTCAAGTGTCTCTTCTCCAGAGAGAATAAGTTCAGTGCTCGCAACCTTTCCTCATAACTAATATCCTCCAGACCCTTTATTAGCTTTGTTGCCCTTCTTTGTACTCGCTCCATTTCCAGTACATCCTTCCTGAGGACTGGTGCCCAGCATACTCCAGGTGCGGCCGGACCAGAGTCTTGTAGAGCAGGTGAATTATTGTTTTATCTCTGCAATTAATCCCCTTTTTAATGCATGCCAATATTCAGTTTGCTTTGTTAGCAGCAGCTTGGCATTGCATGTCATTGCTGAGCCTATCATCTACTAGGACCCCCAGGTCCTTTTCCATCCTAGATTCCCCCAGAGGTTCTCCCCCCAGTGTATAGATGGCATTCACATTTTTGCCACCCAAATGCATTATTTTACATTTTTCTACACTGAACCTCATTTGCGCTGTAGTTGTCCACCCCATTAATTTGTTCAGATCTTCTTGCAAGGTTTCCACATCCTGCGGAGAAGTTATTGCCTTGCTTAGCTTAGTATCATCCACAAATATAGAGATTGAACGGTTTACCCCATCCTCCAGGTCATTTATGAATAAATTCCTGTTTATTGTCTGATCATTAGCCTAGGCTTATTACATCATGCACAGCTCTCTCTCTCTCACGTGAGAGTTTGCCAGGAAGGGAGGGGGGATGAGTCATAAGAGGGCCAATGAGAGCTGCAGAGCTGGAGGGGTGCCTCTGGGTGTCTGTGTAAATCCAGGAAGTGAACAGGCAGCAAATATAAGTCATATTCTGCAATTCCCATCAACAAACTACTCTCAGGCAAACCTTACAACATTAACTCAAAACCAGTATATGCTGAAAACATATCATTGTATTCCTTGCAACCTCATTTCATTCTGACTGCCTTCTATATGGCAGATATTTCACGTAAAATTACAGGAAGCCCAGGCCATTGTCTGCAATTGGTTTACTTTTATTCCAAGGGGGCCAATATTATAAAATCAGAAAAACGCAGTCATAAAAGAAAACCATAACTCCAGATGTCAACTGCGATAACGCAATTTGTTTGAGCCTATAAAATTACAAATAGGATTATAAAATGGTCCTAGTGACAACAAATCTTCCAATAAACTAAAAATAAATAAAAAAAAAAAAAGGAAAAAACAAAACAAAAAAACAAACAAAAAACAAGCAAACACAAAGCTTTCTATCTGATTTGAAGCCCAGCCATGGTTTGTTGAGATTGCTGAATATTCCCTGCATGACAATAACCCAACCGGAAAAGAGTCGGGCTGAGCACAGCGGGAGATAAGGCTGCCCAGACGTTCTACAGCAGAACAGAAAGTGAAAACTAATTTACAACAACTATTGTTCAGCACAACAAGTATTTATTGAGAGAGCTAACCATGGGGGTGATTGGTATCATAAAACTGTCTGCTGTCTGCGAACTCAATTAAAACAAAACTCCTGGCAAACAGCTAGAAACACAATGGAAATACATAGAGGGGGGTTGTTCTACCTGAATTTATACTTCTGTCCAGCAAAATATTTACACAGACCTGCCAGGCCACACAGCCAGGATGGTGACCTTTCCCTTTTTTTAAGGATAAAGTAGCATTAAACCCTCAGCAATTTTTAACCTCTTGCCACCCGCTTAAAGTAGAAGTCTGGTCTAACCTTGGACCCGCTACCATCCCTCATTCTAAGCCCTATTGTGCTCATGTTCCTCTGATGACGCTGATTGACAGTGAAACACGTTGGGCGGAGCTTGACTGGTGACATCATTACGCCCGCCAGTTTTTGGAGGTGTGGCACACTCTCTGTGCACTTTATATACTACACTACTGTAAGTACCTGGCTTATCTACAATAAGTCCAATTTTAGCCGTTTTACACTATGCGGATCTCTGTTTCTTTTTAAAAGTATGATGATGCTGGCCTGGTGTGCTGACCATTTTGAGTGTATTGGATCTGACAGTGGACAGCGTGCATTGGAATACTGCAGCGCTCCTGCCAGTGGCTTATCTGTAATATGCTGTATTGACCTCTTTTATATAAGGGATCAATACGATCTGGTAAGAGGCTCTTAAGTAATTGGTGGAGGGCACAAGGTGTTCATCTATCACTATGCGGATCTCTGTTTCTTTTTAAAAATATGGCGATGCCGGCCTGGTGTGCTGACCATTTTGAGTGTCTTGGATCTGACAGTGACAGCGTGCATTGGAATACTGCAGCGCTCCTGGCAGTGGCTTATCTGTAATATGCTGTATTGATCTCTTTTATATAAGGGATCAATACCATCTGGTAAGAGGCTCTAAAGTAATTGGTGGAGGGCACAAGGTGTTCATCTATCAAGGTGTAAGCTTAGATATGTTTAGACTGGACTTTTACTTTAGCACATGTGCAGTAGCAAAAAGGGTGGGCTTTAATACACACATGCCGCACATATGCGTCAATGGGAGGCAGAGGTTTCTGTGCTGAGAGTGTGCACATTGCATGCCGCCAACAGAGGGACAGAGCTGTCAGACAGTCTCTGCCGCACTACTGGTCAGTGGCCAGGGGGACCAGCTCCTTCGACCGCTGTGGCAGCCAATTACAGTAGTCACATGATTGCCAATCCTTCCTGGCGGCCCCCCCGCCCCTGGGCGTACAAATCCTGTTAACGACATTTTCTTCCTTGATATAAAGCAAAATAAAAAAGATTTTGGCAATACCTACATTTTAGGCTGGGTCCACACTATTGCGAATTGGATGCGGCTTGTCCGCATCCAATTCGCAATAGCGGGAGATTTTGACCGGCTCTCTATGGAGCCGGTACACATATCTCCGCTGCGACTCAGGTGCGGATTTGCACAGAAGCCCTGTGCGTCTTTTGGTCCGTTTCAACTGATTCAGCTGAAAATTCAGGCTGAAATCGGACCTGAAACGGTGAACGGGGATGCACCGGACCCCTGCTGTTTGTCGCACGCGAAGATAGTGTGAAGCCAGCCTTAAGTAACCCTTACAGGTGTTAAAGTGGAGGGCCACCCTAAAATAAAAAATTGCATCAAAAATCTTTAAAAAATTTAAAAAAAAACATTTGAAAAAAAAAAAAATTTTTAACTTACCTGAAACCCTTGTTGCTAGGCAGTCTTCCTAATCTGCCTCTTCCTATTCCGCGGCGATTCCTCCTCTTCGGCGAGTGGCCCGTTGCCTTCTGGGAACTGTGTGTGTACCAGAAAACCACGGGGCCATTCACAAAGCGCCGCGCGACTCGCGCGTGCGCAGTTGGGAACGGGCAGTGAAGCCGCAAGGCTCCACTGCCTGTTTCCCTTTGTTAAGATGGAGGCGCCGGCGGTCGATCCGATGGACGAGTCGGCCTCGGGGGCCCACATCGCGGGCTTGCTGGACAGGTAAGTGTCCTTATTAAAAGTCAGCAGCTACAGTGTTTGTAGCTGCTGACTTAAAAAAAAAAAAAAAAAAAAAAAAAAAACCCTTTAAGGCTTATGACTCAACAGTATAAGGAGAAGAAGAAGACTGAAGTTCTTCTCTCTGTTCTTTCCTCTCCTAGACCACACAACTGATTGGCTCCTTGTGCTGCTTCTTCCTCTCCTTGTTTCAGCTCTGCTGTACAGGGATTGCAGAAGGCTGATAACACGTCAAAATCACGTACTTGTACGGTTTGAAAAATAATGACATATTAATAATGAATACAGCAGAACCTTGGATTACGAGCATAATCCGTTCCAGGAGAATGCTTGTAATCCAAAGCACTTGCATATCAAAGCGAGTTTCCCCATAGAAGTCAATGTAAACGAGGATAATTCGTTCCGCATTGACTTCTATTGCATGCAATACCACATGTGGCCAGAGGTGGGGGGGCGCCGGAGAGCCTCGGAAATACTCGGGGACCGCTCGGCTGAACTTGGAAACCCTCGGAAAGGTTTGGAAACACTCGGGAATGGAGTATTTCCCAGTGTTTCCGAGTATTTTTGAGTGATTCCGAGTATTTCCCAATGGCTCCAAACCATTCAAACAGTGTCACCAGCGCCCCCGCACCTCTGGCCAAATGTGGTACTACCCCATTAGCTTGAATTCTGCTCGTTTTGCGAGACAACACTCGCAAACCGAGTAAGGATTTAAAAAAAAAAGTTGCTCGTCTTTCAAAACGCTCGTTAACTGCATTAGTCGTTAACCAAGATTCCACTGTATAGAGTTTATATAGCTTTAAAAAAAAAAACTGCCTCTCTGCCCTAAATGACAACATCCTGGCACATGAGTCATACAGGCTGCATAGATGCCAACTGTCCCAAATTTGCCAGAGCTGTCCTGAATTTTGGCCATCTGTCTTTACTGATGCTGTGTCCGTGGGTCATGTCCTGGGATCACAGCATCAACCATATTTGAGTTACTACACATGTGAAGTAACTCAAAAAGGTATTAATTGCTGGGACTGGAATCGCGAGTGGGTGGTTCCAGCGTATTTAGAGGCAGGTTCTGAGTGAAACCATCCCAAAAAGTGGGCATGATTGGTAGCCTCTGCATATTTAGAGGCAGGGTCTGGGTGGGACCATCCTGTGAAGCGGGCAAAATTTAAGTGCACCCACCTGGTAAGTGGGTGAAGGAAATGCATGGGTGGTGATAACAGTGCCTTGGGATTGAAGACCATAATGTTGGCAAGCATGAGCCTACTACCCCTAACCCAGGCCCTGCTCTGCCCATAGGAGCCCATCCAGTTTTCAGCAGCAGTCAATGAACAGCTAATCACGCTGATTGCAATGTCTGAGATACGCATGATCACTCTAATGCCGCGTACACACGAGCGGACTTTCTGGCAGACCGGACTCCGTTGGACAATTCGATCGTGTGTGGGCTCCAGCGGACATTTTTTCCCCAAAAGTCAGACGGACCTAGAAATAAAACATGTTTCAAATCTTTCCAACGGACTCGAGTCTGTATGCTAGTCCGACGGACTAAAACCGACGCCAGGGCAGCTATTGGGTACTGGCTATCAACTTCCTTATTTTAGTCCGGTCGTACGTTATCACGTACAAATCCATCAGACTTTGGTGTGATCGTGTGTAGGCAAGTCCGTTCATTTGGAAAGTCCATCGGAAGTCCTCCGAAAGTCCGTCGGATAGACCGTTGGACCAGTCCGGTCAAAAAATCCGCTCGTGTGTACGCGGCATAAAGGAGAACCTACAGATGTGTGCATTAAGTATCATCAAGCAAATCCAGCATGGCAGAAGAGGAAAATGGTGAAAGTCACATCTGAAATGAGTTAAGCGTTTACAATGAGAGCCCGGAATGAGCAGCCGCTGACAATCTGCCGAGTTTCCCTTCTAACGGCCTTTAGTCCTTTTGTGAGGCATCAATAGCCACAGAGCTCTATAGCAACATTACAAGCCTTAACAAATCAAACCGCTGATGTGTGAAGCAGCTCTCTACCAAGTCTATTACCACCTCATTCCCCGCAATTCTTTATTTATCTGACTGCGCAGTTTATCGGCACGTGGCGGAGTCCCAGAACTGCCTGGAAATCACAAAATTATTTTACAGCTCTTGTTCTCCCATAGAGTCAAACAACTCTTTGTCCCTCTTCCATCCGCATCTGTCTATGTGTTTGTATGGGGGTTTTTTAATACATATTTTTTTCAAATGCCTTCATTTGTATTTTTCTCCACATTTACATGCAGGCAAAGCTGTCCAGTCAAATTGACAGTAATTGGGATGAACTTTTATAAGGGTCTGGGTCAATGGGCTTTGATGGGAAAACGCAGCATGCTTTTGACATCAAATTGAGGCTCTTCTTAGATCATTCTGGATTCATTGCAGGTGCAGTTAACTTGCATTTCGATATGATTCTGTTGTTTTTGCATTCCCGTAGACTTGTTTTTTTTTTTTTTTTTATCCAACAAACTTTTATTCATTTTCCAAAGGTACATTACATACATTTTGCTCGTTGTCTTATGCATTGCGTTATATAACAAACAGTTTCATCAAATTATTACTGAGATCAACCAGGGAAACGCCTATTTGTGAAGCCTACCGGCCTAATGACACTCGTTCCACTTTATTAATTCACACATCACCTTCATCAACCAACATTTATTCCCAGTAATCTGTCTGCCACCAGGTGTAGTGGGGCCAGTCCTGGTACATCTAACCACAACACCCACAACTTCTCAAATTTATGTGTACTGCCTCTATGTTGGTATACCAGTTTTTCCATTCTCAATACTACACCTATATTCTCAATCCATTCCTTCGTGATGGGGGGAGCCTCAGATCTCCAATGTACCATAATTAATTTTCTTGCCTGGAATAAAACTCTATGTATGGCCTCTCTGCAATGTTCTTCCCACTCGTATTCCTCCAGAGCACCCAAGAGACAAGCTCTCGGATCCTGTGGAAGGGAGACCTTAAATACTGAGTTAACCGTAGTCACTACATTTGCCCAATAGGTATGTAATTTGGGGCATCGCCACAGAATATGAATAAGACTCCCGTGATCTCTTTTACACCTAGTACAGGTAGGGTCCAGCTGCGGGTTCATCAAGTGAAGCCTATGAGGCGTGCCCATAGACTTGTATGCTGAGAACAACACACAAAAGGTCCATCAACACCAGCCCTAAAACTGCCAAGGTGATTACAATGTAAATAAATGGATCTGTGATTGAAGGATCACACCAATGCCCCGTACACACGATCGGACTTTCCGACAACAAAACCATGGATTTTTGTTAGAAGGTTGTTGGCTCCAACTTGTCTTGGATACACACGGTCACACAAATGTTGGCTAACAATTACGAACGTAGTGACGTACAAGACATACGTGATGTCTCCATTACGAACGCTAGTTTTACAAGACCGAGTGCTTCAGGCTCGTACTTGATTCTGAGCATGCGTGAACTTTTGTGCGATGGACTTGTGTACACACGATCGGAAAGTCCGACAACAAAGTTTTGTTGCCGGAAAATTTGAGAACCTGCTAGCCAACATTTGTTGGTGGAAAGTCCGACAACAAATGTTCGATGGAGCATACACGCGGTCGGACTTTCAGCCAACAAGCTCACATCCAACATTTCCCGTCGGAAAGTCCGATCGTGTGTGCACGGCACAAGAGTTATTAGTCCAGATAAAAAAAATGTATTCCAATGCCAGATCAAAAAGACTTCATAAAAGAGCCAACGCATTTCTTGTGGATGACTTTCCACAACATTTTGCAGTGTGTCTGTGGGAATTTGCTCCATTCAGCCAACAAAGCATTTGTGAGGCCAAGCACTGACTCATCATCAGTGTTTCAATTCATTCCAAAGGTGTTCAGTAGGGTTGAATTCACTCTAGATCAGCCTTTCTCAACCTTTTCAACATGGAGGAACCCTTGAAATAACTTTCTGGTCTCAGAGAAACCCTGCTAAAAGTTACTATATCTACATCTCATGATACATTTGTGTGATGGTCAGTAAGAAGAATGCTCCTTACAATTGTGGTCATCGGGAAGGAATAATTCCTTACAGATAGCTAAAAAGATCAATGGTGTCAGCGGGAACTTGACTGAAAGGCAGAAATTGCTATTTTCTCAAGGAACCCCTAGCAACCTCTGGAGGAACAATTGGGGTTCCATGATACTCTGGTTGAGAAACCCTGCTCTAGTTCTTCCACATCAAACTAATCAAACCTGGTCTTTATGTATCTGGCTTTGTATAGAGAGGCACAGTCATGCTGGAGCAGAAAAGAGCCTTCACCAAACTGTTACCACCTATGGAGCCACCCTTGCATGCAAGGACTAGAATTGTGTCTCCATGCACAGTGTACTGCACATCAACAGAATTACACAGGGATTATGTAGATATAGTAATTCCCTGAGACTAGAAGGTCATTTCAAGGGTTCCTCTGTGTTGAAAACATTGAGAAAGGCTGCTTAGACTCCGTGCCCTTGGGGAACCTAGGCTTACCACTGGTAAAATCAAAGATCCCCAACCATCCATGACATGAACTTTCTGACTTTCGCACAGCTGCATTTATGCTGGAGAGCATTAGCATTCCACTGACCAATTGTATTTGTTTCTTACAGCTGCTGTTTAGCAATGTTGTCACGATTCCACTTTATGTACCTGATACGAAAATCTGGTTTCTCCTGCCCTCAGGACCTGCAGTATGTATCTGCTCTCTCAGAAGTGACCTGTACGACCTGGCCTCAAGCTACATCTTTTTATAAAGGAACCATTTCCAGTCCACCTGTGAAGCTTTCTTTATTGTCTGTGTCCCTTGTGGATTACCAGCTAAATCACTGGACTTCCTACTACAGGCACATAATCCTGAGCAATGTCAATAAAGTGGGCCTAGCATCGGATATATATTTTTTCATGTTAAGTAAAATGTAAATGTAACACCTCCAGGTATATATTACTCAGATGAATGGGCTGTCAATGCTCTCTAGCGTGCCAAAAATTGGACATGCACCATTTTTGCCAGCTCAGTGGGGTTGATTTACTAAAGACAAATAGAATGTGCACTTTTCAAGTGCAGTTGCACTCTGCAAGGACATTTGCTCCAGAGCTTAGTAAATGAGGGAAAGCTCTGCTGACCTCCATCATTTAAAGTGGATGTAAACCTCACATATACCCAGTGAAGTGAACGGCCTCAGATGATACACAGGAATTAAACAATCTCCCTACATACGTTTTACATGTATATCTGCTGTCTTCAGCTTTATATACTGTTTAGAAAGTTCAGATTGTGTTAAGAGATTGTCTCTTCCTGTTCAACACTGCAGTGAAGTCTGGGCATACAGCCAAGACAGCTGATTGGAGGAAACGCACACACCCCCTCTCCCCATAGGTACAAGAGACTTTCAGAGCTGATCATTGAATAGTTCAGGGCTCTGCTAATCAATTTATAGCAACCTCCCCAACAAAAAACTCCAGCTGCCTTTATCATATGTGATGGAGAACTTGTTAGGAGTTATCAGGCAGAACTGAGCAGGAGAAAGCTACGGGACATAGTGCTTTGAAGAGAGATAAAAAAATACTGCAGATATATGTGCCCATCTCAAATTTCATGAATCCGGTTTACATCCACTTTAACCGGTTCCCGACTGGCTCACGCAGATATACTGCAGCAGAATGGGTCCCCTGGGCGAAATCCCATATGGGTATGTCCATTCCTTTAGCGGCCACCAGAAGGCTGCAGGGCGGGGGACCCAATACACGTGGCTGGCAGGCACGATCACCACCGACCACGCACGATCGCGCATTTGTGTGTGTGTGTGTATGAGGGAAGAGGAGCCATATCGTTTGTTCCTACTAAGTAGGAAAAACAATATGTCTCCTCTCCTAGTCAATTCTATCCTCCCACAGTTAGAACACACTGAGGGAACACACAATTAACCCCTTGATCGCCCCCTAGTGTTAACCCCTTGCCTGCCGGTGACATTTTACACAGTAATTAGTGCATTTTTATAGCACTGATCGCTGTATAGATGCCAATGGTCCCAAAAAAGTGTCAAAAGTCTCCGATCTGATCGTCGCAATGTCACAGTACCTCTAAAAATTGCAGCTCACCGACATTACTAGTAAAAAAAATAAAAAAATAAAAATGCCATAAAAATGCCATAAATCTTTCCCATAGTTTGTAGACACTATAACTTTTGCGTAAACCAGGGGTCTTCAAACTGCGGCCCTCCAGGTGTTCAGGAACTACAATTCCCATCATGCCTAGTCATGTCTGTGAATGTCAGAGTTTTACAATGCCTCATGGGATGTGTAGTTCTGCAACAGCTGGAGGGCCGTAGTTTGAGGATCCCTGGCGTAAACCAATTAATATACGCTTATTGCGATTTTTTTTTACCAAAAATATGTAGAAGAATACATATTCGCCTAAAATGATGAAGAAATTTGTTTTTTAAAAATAAAATTGGAGGATATTTATTATAGCAAAAAGTAAAAAATATAGTTTTTTTTTTTTTTTAAATTGTCGCTCTTTTTCTGTTTATAGCGCAAAAAATAAAAAACGCAGAGATGATCAAATTACCAAAAAGCTCTATTTGTGGGGGGGGGGGGGGGAAGGACGTTTGGATACAGCGTCGAACGACCGCGCAATTGTCAGTTAAAGCGGCGCAGTGCCAAATTGTAAAAAGTGCTCTGGGTCAGGAAGGGGGTAAAATCTTCCGGAGCTGAAGTGGTTAATCATGTGCAAGCAAAAATACAGTTTTTTTTTTTTTCAATTTCCTTGCATGTGATTGGGTATTTTTTGCAAAGTGAAGCTCTGGAGCAACTGCCCTTGTAGAACACACTGGGGATTATTTACGAAAGGCAAATCCACTTTACACTACAAGTGCAAACTATAAGTGCAAAGGGCACTTGAAATTGCACTGAAAGTGCACTTGGAAGTGCAGTCGCTGTAAATCCCAAGGGTAGAGCTGAAATGAGGGGAAGCTCTGCTGATTTTATTATCCAATCATGTGCAAGCTAAAATGCTGTTTTTTTATTTTCCTTGCACGTCCCCCTCGGATCTACAGCGACTGCACTTCCAAGTGCACTTTCAGTGCAATTTCAAGTGCACTTTGCACTTGTAGTTTGCACTTGTAGTGCAAAGTGGATTTGCCTTTAGTAAATAACCCCCTATAACTTTTGCGCAAACCAAAAAAAATACACTTATTGGGATTTTTTTTTTACCAAAAATGTGTAGCAGAATACATATTGACCTAAATTTATGAAGAAATGTGTTTTTGGTTTTTTTTTTATATTGGATTTGTTTTATAGCAGAAAATAAAATAAAAAATTGTTTTTTAAAATTTTTTATATTTTTTTCATTTATAGCAAAAAAAAAAAAAAACCCCACTGGTGATCAATTACCACCAAAAGAAAGCTATATTTGTGTGAAAAAAAATGATATAAATTTCATTTGGGTACAGCTTTGCATGACCGTACAATTGTCAGTTAAAACAAAGCAGTGCCAAAAAGCAAAAAATGGCCTGGTCATTAAGGGGGGTAAATCTGAGCTTCGAACTCATGTGTAAATGGGGCCTAAATATTTGTACTTTCCTTACATACAGGTATTTAGCCATATTTGCAAAAAGTGGTCAAATCCAGACAGACACCTGGCTGGACTTAACTGCGTTGACTGGCTATTAATTGAAATGTATTGGAATTCCTTCTCTGGACACATGTTGTTATGTTGGCATATTCAAATCAGCTTTTTAACTCTAGCTAATAAATGCGGTGATAACCAAAAAGAACTTGTCTTTCTGTGAAAGTACTTATTTCCCCTGGCTGCGCTTATTTCCTCATGCTACTGAGCCTGCCAGGCAGGGCCGGTCCCAGGCGGGTGCACGGGGTGCAGTGCACCCAGGCGCCAGAGAGGTGGGGGCGCTGAAGTGCCAGAGTGCACCCCTCCCTCCTCCTTCTACCCTCCGTGCTTCTGGACAGTGCCAGGTGCCAAATGTTACACTTTTTTGATAATTTCCGGTGTCCTTAGGCTGACCTGAGCACTAGAGATAACCAGGCTGTACGGGTTAACGCTTTTCCCGTCATTTTCAGCCAGGTTACCGCCCCCTACAGTCAACCAACTTAAAAGGGGCTAACTCCAAGCCCCTAGTGTGGTGTCTGGGGGAAATACTGCCATAATGTAGCTGGTTACTAGGGATGAGCTTCGTGTTCGAGTCGAACCCATGTTCGACTCGAACATCGGCTGTTCGCCCGTTCGCCGAATTGCGAACGATATGGGCCGTTCGCGCTAAATTCGTGTGGCGCGTCACGGCCCATAATTCACTGCGGCATCGCAGTGCATTGCTGGCTGATGATTGGCCAAGCATGCACTATGACCCGCATGCTTGGCCAATCACAGCGCCGTCAGTAGAGAGAGCTGTAATTGGCCAAAGCCAGGGTGGCTTTGGCCAATTATGGCTCAGGGGATTTAGTACACACCCCACACTATATAAGGCCGCCTGCACGGCGGCCCTGTGTAGTGTGTGTTCCGGTGTGCTGAGAGATAGAGAGAGAGAGAGACAGTGTCATTTGATTTGAGTTAGATAGATTAGGCAGAACAGTCAGTCAGTTAGCTGCACTTACAGTGTATTGTGTATATATATGCATCCCAGGTGTTGCATATATATATATACACTGTATTCAGTTTAGCTAGATCCGTTCCTGTTATCTTCTATCTAGACTATTTACATTTAATGCAGTGCGTCCTGCTCACAGTGTTCAGCTAGATCCGTTCCTGCTATTTACATTTAGTGCAGTGCGTCCTGCTCACAGTGTTCAGCTAGATCCGTTCCTGTTATCTTCTAGACTATTTACATTTAGTGCAGTGCGTCCTGCTCACAGTGTTCAGCTAGATCCGTTCCTGCAATTTACATTTAGTGCAGTGCGTCCTGCTCACAGTGTTCAGCTAGATCCGTTCCTGCTATTTACATTTAGTGCAGTGCGTCCTGCTCACAGTGTTCAGCTAGATCCGTTCCTGCTATTTACATTTAGTGCAGTGCGTCCTGCTCACAGTGTTCAGCTAGATCCGTTCCTGCTATTTACATTTAGTGCAGTGCGTCCTGCTCACAGTGTTCAGCTAGATCCGTTCCTGCTATTTACATTTAGTGCAGTGCGTCCTGCTCACAGTGTTCAGCTAGATCCGTTCCTGCTATTTACATTTAGTGCAGTGCGTCCTGCTCACAGTGTTCAGCTAGATCCGTTCCTGCTATTTACATTTAGTGCAGTGCGTCCTGCTCACAGTGTTCAGCTAGATCCATTCCTGTTATCTTCTAGACTATTTACATTTAGTGCAGTGCGTCCTGCTCACAGTGTTCAGCTAGATCCGTTCCTGTTATTTACATTTAGTGCAGTGCGTCCTGCTCACAGTGTTCAGCTAGATCCGTTCCTGCTATTTACATTTAGTGCAGTGCGTCCTGCTCACAGTGTTCAGCTAGAGCCGTTCCTGCTATTTATATTTAGTGCAGTGCGTCCTGCTCACAGTGTTCAGCTAGATCCGTTCCTGTTATCTTCTAGACTATTTACATTTAGTGCAGTGCGTCCTGCTCACAGTGTTCAGCTAGATCCGTTCCTGTTATCTTCCTACTGACAGGCAGGCTTGTCTGGTTACAGTATATAAAGCTACCTGAAGAAAATTACAGGTGTTCTATTTGATCCTATTAGTACCACGGTCAGGCAGCTAGACTATTTACATTTAGTACAGTGCGTCCTGCTCACAGTGTTCAGCTAGATCCGTTCCTGTTATCTTCCTACTGACAGGCAGGCTTGTCTGGTTACAGTATATAAAGCTACCTGAAGAAAATTACAGGTGTTCTATCCCAGCTTAGTGCAGCTACAGGCCATTAGTATGTCTGGAAGGCCAAGAAGGAGAGGCAGACAGTCACAAGCCAATAAGAGAGGGCAAGCAGGCTCTGTGTCTAGTGCTGGTCGTGGAGACGGTGCATCCTCATCAGCACGTGGCCATGGGACACGCTTGGCCTTTTTTTCGGCAGCTGGCCGTGTTGAGCCGCAACATGCGGAAGACTTGGTCGAGTGGATGACCAAGCCGTCCTCATCCTCCTCATCCTCTCTCACCCATGCCCAGGGTGCTTTGTCTGGCAAAGCAGCGGCCTCTTCCCTCAGCTCAATGTCATCAGTGACTCCTTCCCTAGCTCCACCATGTCCTCATGAGGATTCCCTCGAACTGTTTGACCACAGTGTTGGGTACATGCTCCAGGAGGATGCCCAGCGTTTGGAAGGCTCTGATGATGATACTGAGCTCGATGAAGGCAGTAACATGAGCACGGACAGAGGGGGTGCCCAAGAAGGACAGCAATCTGGCAGTCATGCTCCCCCTGCTGCAGCATACTGCCAGGTTTGCTCCAGTGATGAGGAGGGAGGGGATGATGAGGTCACTGACTCAACGTGGGTGCCTGATAGGAGAGAGGAGGAGGAGGAGAAGGAGGCGGCGGCACATCACCAACGAGGCAGGATGCCCTCCAGGGGCCAGCCTAAGGGCAGCACATTGACTGCATCACACCCCAAAGCTCCACATGTGCAGGGCGCTGCAGTCTCTGCGCGTTATTCAAAAAGTTCTTTGGTGTGGGCCTTTTTTGAGACGAGTGCATCAGATCGCACCGCTGCTATTTGCAACATATGTCTCAAGCGTATCTCGCGTGGCCAAAACATCTCCCGCTTGGGTACCACATGCTTGACCAGACATATGTTGACCTGCCATGCAGTTCGTTGGCAAGCGTATCTAAAAGACCCACACCAAAGAACAAAGAGGATCTCTCCTTGCTCCTCATCAGCTGAGATTTCCAACCCCACTAGACCTTCAGTCCTCTCTGAGACCTGCAGTGAGAGGAATGAAGGTGTAGAATTAGGTGTGTCACAGCCAAGTACTTGTGGGCAATCTGCTTTTGGTACACCGACGTCAGATTGTACCAGGCAAATTTCCCTGCCCCAGCTGCTGCACCGCCGAAAGAAGTTTGCTCCCAGCCATCCACATGCCCAGCGGTTGAATGCTAGCTTGGCAAAATTGCTAGCACTTCAACTGCTGCCTTTTCAGTTGGTAGACTCTGCCCCCTTCCGTGAGTTTGTGGAATGTGCGGTTCCTCAGTGGCAGGTACCCAAACGCCACTTTTTCTCACGGAAGGCGATTCCGGCTCTCTACCGGCATGTGGAAGGCAATGTCCATGCCTCGCTGGACAGGGCGGTCAGCGGTAAGGTGCATATTACCGCTGACTCATGGTCCAGCAGGCATGGACAGGGACGTTACCTAAGTTTCACGGCGCATTGGGTGACTCTGCTGGCAGCTGGGAAGGATGCAGGACAAGGTGCAGTAGTGTTGGAGGTTGTTCCGCCACCACGCCTCCAAAATGCTGATTGTGACACACCTCTCTCCTCCACCCCCTCCTCTTCTTCTTCCTCCATGGCCTCTTCCTCGGAACCAGCGGTGCTCCGTAGGCGTTCAAGGGGCTACGCAAGTACGCAGGCCAAAAGATGCCATGCGGTGCTTGAGCTGGTGTGCTTGGGGGACAGGAGCCACACTGGGGCAGAGGTTCTGTTAGCTCTGCAGGGGCAGGTTCAGAGGTGGTTGACGCCACGCCAACTTAAGGCAGGAATGGTGGTTTGCGACAATGGCACCAACCTCCTCTCTGCCCTCCGACAGGGACAAATGACCCATGTGCCCTGTTTGGCTCACGTCCTTAACTTGGTGGTGCAGCGGTTCTTGGGCAGGTACCCGGGCTTACAGGATGTCCTGAGGCAGGCCAGGAAAGTCTGTGTGCATTTCCGCCGGTCATATAATGCCAGTGCTCGGCTGACGGACCTCCAAAAGGAGTTTAACCTGCCCAAGAACCGCCTAATCTGTGACATGCCCACCAGGTGGAACTCAACGTTGGCCATGCTGCAGCGGCTGCACACGCAGCAGAGGGCCATCAATGAGTACCTGTGCGACTATGGCACCAGGACAGGGTCAGGGGAGCTTGTTTTTTTTTCCCCACGCCAGTGGGCCATGATCAGGGATGCATGCACTGTCCTGTCACCATTCGAGGAGGCCACGAGGATGGTGAGCAGTGACAGTGCATGCATCAGTGACACTGTCCCCCTTGTCCACCTGTTGGAGCACACGCTGCGTGGAATAATGGACAGGGCACTTGAGGCAGAACAGAGGCAGGAAGAGGAGGACTTCCTTAGCTCTCAAGGCCCCCTTTATCCAGACAGTGTTCCTGCGTGCCCGCCGATCACACAGGAAGAGGACGAGGAGGAAGAGGAGGAGGAGGAAGATTGTGTCATTATGGAGGTGGAGCCTGGCACTCAGCATCAGCAGCAGTCTTTAAGGGATCAGTCCCAAGAAACACATGGACTTGTACGTGGCTGGGAGGAGGTGGCTGCGGACCATGTCGTTCTTAGTGACCCAGAGGACTCCGGACCGAATGCCTCAGCAAACCTACGCTGCATGGCCTCCCTGATCCTGCAAAGCCTGCGTAAGGATCCTCGTATTCGTGGTATCAAGGAGAAGGACCAATACTGGCTGGCAACCCTCCTTGATCCACGTTACAAGGGTAAGGTTGCGGACCTTATCTTGCCATCGCAGAGGGAGCAGAGGATGAAACATCTTCGGGAGGCCTTGCAGAAAGGTCTGTGCAACGCGTTCCCAGAGACTGGGAGGTTACAAACTCCTGTTTCTGGACAACATGTTGCTGAGGCTTCGGTCAGTCAAAGAAGGAGCGGTGGAGAAGGTGGCCGTCTGACCGATGCGTTCAGACAATTTTTTGGTCCGCAGCCCCAAGGTATGATCGGTTCCAGCAATCATCGCCAGCGTCTGTTTTACATGGTGCAGGAATACCTAGGGGCAAGATCAGACTTGGACACCTTTCCCACCGAAAATCCTCTGGGTTACTGGATCTTGAGGATGGATCACTGGCCAGAGCTTGCACAGTATGCAATTGAGCTACTGGCCTGTCCTGCATCCAGCGTTCTTTCGGAACGCACATTCAGTGCTGCTGGAGGCGTGGTAGCCGATCACAGGGTGCGTCTGTCCACCGACTCGGTCGATCGGCTGACCTTCATAAAAATGAATGAGTCTTGGATCACCACCAGCTACCAAGCACCTGATGCTGATGTAACCGAATAATTTTTTTTGAAATCTCAGATCCCTTCAAAGACTGCCTATGCTGATGCTGAGTGACTATCCCTGAGTAATTATCCTCTTCCTCCTCAATCATCACGCTGATAGCTTGTAAGAACATTTTTGGTTCTGGGCGCCACCACCAGTGCCTAAGGCACAATTTTTCAGCCCCTGTTTAACAGGGGCGTGTAATTACAATTTTTGATGTAATACTTTGCAGCAGGGCTCGTTCCTGCATTCCAACTAGAGTGTCTGTGAGGGGTTGCAGTGTTGTGGCACCAGCACCAGTGCCTAAGGCCCAATTTTTCTGCCCCTGTCTAACAGGGGCGTGTAATTACAATTTTTGATGCAATACTTTGCAGCAGGGCTCGTTCCTGCGTTCCAACTAGAGTGTCTGTGAGGGGTTGCAGTGTTGTGGCACCAGCACCAGTGCCTAAGGCCTAATTTTTCAGCTCCTGTTCAACAGGGGCATGTAATTACAATTCTTGATCTAATATTTCACAGCAGGGCTCTGTGAGGGCTTACAGTGTTGTGGCCACAGCAACACCTAAGGCCCAAATTTCTGCTGAGTATATAGGGCAGGACCCTACTTTCAAACATCTAACTTACAAACGACTCCTACTTGCAAACGGAAGGAGACAACAGGAAGTGAGATGAAATCTACCCCTAGGAAGGGAAATTCTCTCCTGTAAGAGTTAATATGGGAAAACAATTTCTCCTTTCCACTGATGCTTTCCAATCCTTGTTCCACAAAAAAAAACAAATTTTCAAAAAAACATTTTTCATTGGGACAAAAAAGTGAGGTGAAATCTTCTGAAGAGGAGGAAAGACAGCAAAACAAATGTCACAGGGGTGATAACCCTTCCCTATGTTTTCCAAAAAGCTTAAAAAAGATTTTTTGGCTGGAGCTAAACACGTTAAAAATGTTCAAAATTACAAACAGATTCTACTTAACAACAAACCTACAGTCCCTGTCTTGTTTGCACCGCCTGTATACTGCTGTTCAGAGTATATAGGGCCTGGTGGCCCCACACCTTTCCTTATTTTAATTTGGGTGCGGGGTTCCCCTTAATATCCATACAAGACCCAAAGGGCCTGGTAATGGACTGGGGGGTACCCATGCCGTTTGTCTCACTGATTTTCATCCATATTGCCAGGACCTGACATTACATTAAACCCGCAAGCAGTTTTAAATGAGATTTTTTCCTTTAAAAATGACATTTGGTGCAGGGACTGTTCTAAACATGGGAAACACGCGTCACTTTACAGGCATACTATAGACACCCCCCAGGTACGATATTTAAAGGAATATTTCACTTTTTTTTTTTTTACTTTAAGCATCATTAAAATCACTGCTCCCGAAAAAACGTCCGTTTTTAAAAGGTTTTTTTGCATTGATACATGTCCCCTGGGGTAGGACCCGGGTCCCCAAACCCTTTTTAGGACAATACCATGCAAATTAGCCTTTAAAATTAGCACTTTTGATTTCGAACGTTCGAGTCCCATAGACGTCAATGGGGTTCTAACGTTCGTGCGAACTTTCGGTCCGTTCGCGGGTTCTGGTGCGAACCGAACCGGGGGGTGTTCGGCTCATCCCTACTGGTTACTCTGCTAGAGAGGTAACCCCCTTTGGGGGGGGGGGGGATAGGTGCCTAATCAGGGTTCCTGGAGAGTGTGACAAGCTTTGGGACCTTATAGAGTGTTAACCATGGGCTTACTACCAATCATGGACTCTATAGCCTCGTACACACGATCGGATTTTCCGACGGGAAATGTGTGATGACAGGCTGTTGGCGGAAAATCCGACCGTGTGTATGCTCCATTGGACAATCGTTGTCGGATTTTCCGCGGACAAAATTTTCTGCGGACAAATGTCTGTTGTCGGATTTTCCGAGCGTGTGTACACAAGTCCGTTGGACAAAAGTCCAAAGTACAAACACGCATGCTCGGAAGCAAGGACGAGCCAGAAGCGGTCGGTCTTGTAAACTAGCGTTCATAATGGAGAATTAACATTCGTGACGTGGCAAATTATGAAATCTTGAAATGCAGCGCACAATTCTCTTCTTCTTTAATGGGATAATAATGAAGCTGCTTTGCTGGTGATATTGATGGAGTTACTGCAAACTAATTTTCAAAGGCTTTTATTTTCTAGTGATATCAAGAATAATATTATTATGCTTTTTATTTATTTGTTTTTTTGGGGGCAAGTTACCACAACACCATTATCCCGTAGTTTTTAAGATCAAAGATACAACTATGTTGGTGTCCCTTGTTCATTTTACATTGTATTTTTTTAAATGTAGCTGCCTACTCCCAAACAAAAACACATAGCCAAGTATTATTCTCCACAATTTTTTTCATTGTGCATTAAAAAAAGAAAACAAATAAAATTAGACATGCTATCTGCCAATAGATCTTAACCAAAAATTCTAGAATTTCTAGAAGAATTCTAAGCATCCAAAAATATAGAAAATATAATAAATCAATTATTATTCAACCAAAAAATAAAATAAAAGCCTCATGCATGTGTCCTGCTTCTTAATATAGGGGGTCAACAATGCCAAGAGTTGGTGAAAGCAGGGGTCCGTCATCCGGAGATAATTCCGAATTCTTCCGGATTATTCTCCTGGAGCTCCCGCAGCAAAGGCATATGACATAATTGGTCACGATTAATAAAGCAACCAATTTTTGGTCCAAGAAATCCTCCTCCTCCTGTGCCTGGACTGGACTTGGGTCAAAGCAATAACTCCAAGGCCAATAATAAATAACACGTTATCTCCTCTGATTACGTAACATGTCTGGCTGACAAACGGCCGTTCAGAAACTAAATGAAAAGCGCGAAATGAAAAGCGTGAATCAACACTCACCAAACTTCTACTAACACGAAATTAGCAAAAGCAGCCCAAAGGGTGGCACCTGACAACTGAACTTCCTCTTTAGCGGCTCGTGTTTGTTGGCCGACAATTATGTACCGTTTGTGTGCAAGACAAAATCCAGACACACGCCCTTTGGACAAAAGTCTGACGCTTTGTCTGCGGAAAATCCGATTGTGTGTACGAGGCTTAAGGGACGTGCAGTGCCACTTGAGGATTATTGTCTAAATGAACTATTGCCTTAAAAGGGCTTGCTTCATGAACTTGCCTCCTGCATAAGGTATGCACACTCAATGGGATAAAAGAAGAGCTATACATGGGTCTAACACATAGGGGGTTATTTACGAAAGGCAAATCCACTTTGCACTACAAGTGCACATGAAAGTGCACTTAAAGTGCACTTGGAAGTAAAGTCGCTGTAGATCCGAGGGGGACATGCAAGGAAAATAAAGAACAGCATTTTAGCTTGTACATGATTGGATGATAAAATCAGCAGAGCTTCCCCTCATTTCAGATCTACCCCTTAGATTTAGAGAGACTGCACTTCAAAGTACACTTTCAAGTGCACTTGCAGTGTACTTGTAGTACAAAGTGAATTTGCCTTTCATAAATAACCCCCATAGGGGGTTATTTACGAAAGGCAACTCCACTTTGCACTGCAAGTGCACTTGGAAGTGCAGTCGCTCTAAATCTGAGGGGTAGATCTGAAATGAGTGGAAGTTCTGCTGATTTTATCATCCAATCATGTGCAAGCTAAAATGCTGATTTTTATTTTCCTTGCATGTCCCCCTCAGGTCTCCAGCGATTGCACTTCAAAGTGCACTTGCAGTGCAAAGTGGATATTCCTTTAGTAAATAACCCCCATAGAGTACTATCCAGTGGAATGTGTTGTTGCAAAGGACTACAGTGGTTGTGTCTCATGCAAGGCAGCCAATCAGCCAGGAGACAGGCAGGGGCTGGCTGAGGAGATTATGGGGCCCCCAGGCAATCAGAGATTATGGGGCCACACAGCACACACACACAGTATACAATCACACATTATACACATACATGTACACACAGTATACACACAGACATATGTAAAAAAAACAGATTTATACATACTGTCCCTGGTTTTACTGAGGCTGGCAAACCTGATGGGGCCCCCTAGTGGCCCAGGGCCCTCGGGCAGTGCCCGAGTGGCTCAATGGTCAGTCCACCCCTGAGACAGGTGACTGGTAAAGGTAATAACTACTCTGGTAGTGGAGGGGTTACGTGTTTGGCATCTCCACTAGCGCCTGTTTTTGGGACCAGACTGCAGCACAGAGTGCCTAGAGACCCAGCCTGGAGTCACAGAAGGAAGTGTGTAGAGGGGACCCAGGAGAATAGAGCAAGTGTGGAGGTTGGAGAGAGAGAGAGAGAGAGCATTTCTTGTATCCCATAGCAATCACGGGATGGGTCACTGCGAGAGAGTTGACACGCATTGCTGGATTGGTGGAGCCTAGTACAGGTTCAGCAGTACCAGCTGCAAAATGCTGCACACCTGGGAGTAGAGTGTCCTCTATGCATAAGAGTGTCTGATGTGTGTCTGAAGCATCATCAGAGTAATAGAGTCAGCATGTAGAGCAATAAGTTAACAGTGTAATTGTAGCTCATGTTAAAGTCCAGCAAACATGCCTTAATGTTGACTGTCACATGACCGCAGCTCTCAGCCGGAAGTTCAGACATTAGTGAGTGCAGTTCCACTTGTCCCCACACGGGCGCCTAAGCCCCGCCCATATAGGTGCAACGGGGTCTCTAATGTCTGGTAGATCACTTACAGGAAACAAAGTCAAATGATGAAAAGTGATTACCACCGACCAGGGCTTTTTTTCTCGGAGAATAGGTGCAGGAACTCCCCCCGTCTCAGTCACCCCTTGTCTCTGCCCCCTACCCACCTCTGACCACCGTCCTTTGATTCCACCCCCTACCCACCTACCAGTACTGCCCCTTTTAGAGAATACAGAACCAAGTATTTTGTGGTGCTAAATCATTTGTATGGAACATGGTAATGATAAAAAGAAAAGCAGTAAAATAAATCCCCTGCAGCCAGGAATAGAATCCCAGCAATAGATCCCCACACAATAGACTCCCCCAGCAACAATGGACTCCACCCCAACAACAATATATTCCCTGCAACAACGGTGAACCACCCACAACAAAATATCCACCCAAGCAACATTAGACCCCCCAGCAGCAACAACAGATCTCCCAGCAGCCAGTATCAATAGCTCCTCCAGCAGCCAATAAAAATAGACCTCTCCCTCAACAGTAGATCCCTTCCAGCAACATAAGACCCCCCCTGGCAACAATAGATTCCCCATCAGCAACAATAGACCCTCACACAAAATCAGATCCCCACCAGTGACAATAGATCCCCCAGCAGCCAACATCAATAGACTCTCCAACACACCCCACACCCCATGCTATTACATACATTCAGTGCTGGAGGTGCCGGACATGTCTTCCCCCCGCGTTCCTGCTGAAAAAAAGCCCTGCCACCGACAAATGTAGCATTAGCTGAACCATAAGTACAAGTTATACATCTGGCAAATGTTGCCAAGTGCTGAAAAATGGGGAATCCAAAATGTTAGCAAAGAACAGGGAGCTTTTGGACAAGTGCAGTGATGGCGATTGTGCTACAGCTAAAAATATTATTTGCAGCCTTTTAAATACACAAGGATGAAAATGCTAACTTTTTTTTTTTTCTTGATGGTGTTCTCAGACACATGGATTTGTAAAATTACGTGTTGAAGATTAGAATTTTCCCTGAGAGATTGGAGCAAACTAGTGGTTTCCATGGCAAAGATTAGATAAACAATTATTTGATTCTGCTGCAAAACGCTTTGAATGAAAGTACAACACATTAACAAGAATATATTGTTCTCACTCCAGCTTCACTTTCGTCAAAGACGTATTTACAGGCAGTAATATTTTTTGTGGGATTTCTATACTGCAAGATATTGTCTATGTGAGGTTTCCATTTTAAAATTAAACACATAGTAATATAGTAAAGTTTTACTATTTATTGATTTTTTTTTTTTTTTATATGGTCTTTCAGGTTTTAACTCTCTTCTGTCCAAGAATAACAGACCATGTAGGAGACTGCAATTAGCAGATAGTCTGAAAAGTCACATGCATACCCTTTTACCGCTGAGACTCTGAGGAAGAGGGTCCTTCCTTGTAACGCGTAAGCCCTTTGCGATGCCACCTGGCCCCCCCTAACATCCGGTCCAGGTGGCAGATGTCTAGAGACACGGGTCCATTTGCTGGAGTACTGACAAGCCTTTTTATCATGTTTGTTTGTGAGTATTACTATTGCTGTTACATTTTTAACCACTTCAATACCGGGCATTTTCACCCCCTTCCTGCCCAGGCCAATTTTCAGTTTTCAGCGCTGTCGCATTTTGAATGACAATTGCGCGGTCATGCAACACTGCACCCAAATTACATTTTTATAATTTTTTTCCCCACAAATCGAGCTTTCTTTTGGTGGTATTTGATCACCACTGCATTTTTTAATTTTTTGCGCTATAAACAAAAGAGCGACAATTTAAAAAAAAAAAAACACAATGGGGTTGATTTACTAAAGGCAAATACACTTTTCACTACAAGTGGACTGCAACTGCACTTGGTAGAGCACTTGGAAGTGCAGTCGCTGTAGATCCGAGGGGGACATGCAGGGAAAATAAAAAAAATGCATTTTTGCTTGCACATGATTGGATGATAAAATCAGCAGAGATTCCCCTCATTTTAGATCGTCCCCTCAGATTTACAGCGATGGCACTTCCAAGTGTACTTGTAGTGCACAGTGGATTTGTCTTTAATAAATCATACCCAATGTCATAAATGATGCAAACTTGTATGGTGTATTCTAATTCCACCCAACACGTTTCAGAGACATACAGCTCCTTCTTCAGGAGTGTTAGGAATATCAGTTCACATCATTATAATTTTTTCCCCACAAATAGAGCTTTCTTTTGGTGGTATTTGATCACCTCTGTGGTTTTTATTTTTTGGGCTATAAACAAAAGAAGAGCGACAACTTTGAAAAAAACACAATATTTTTTACTTTTTGCTATAATAAATATTCAAATTTTTTCCTCAGTTTAGGTCGATATGTATTCTTCTACATATTTTTGGTTAAAAAAAACGCAATAAGTGTATATTGATTGGTTTGCGCAAAAGTTGTAGCGTCTACAGAATAGGGGCTAGATTTATAGCATTTTTATTATTTTATTTGTTTTACTAGTAATGGCGGCGATCTGCGATTTTTATTGTGACTGTGACATTGCGCTGGACACTTTTGACACTATTTTGGGACCATTCACATTTATACAGTGATCAATGCTATAAAATTGCACTGATTACTGTATAAATGTCACTGGCAGGGAAGGGGTTAACACTAGGGGGAGATCAAGGGGTTAAATGTGTTTCCTAGGGGAGTGATTCTAACTGTAGGGGGAGGGGACTCACAAGGGGAGGAGACCGATCAGTGTTCCTCTGTACTGGGAACACACGATTGGTCTCTCTCCCCTGGAAGGACGTGGATCTGTGTGTTTACACACACAGATCCACGGTCCTGCTCTGTTACCGAGCAATCGTGGGTGCCCGGCAGACATCGCGGCTGCCGGGCACGCGCACCAGCTCCCGAGTGACACGGAGCGTGCGCACCCCCTAGACGGCCGGGAAGCCCAGGACATCATATGACGCCCGCCCAGGATGGGAGATCCCTCCTGCGGACGTCATATTACTATATGGGCGGGTAGGGAAGTGGTTAAATAAATGTTATCTTTGGTAATTCACAAGGTCTGCGCGCCCTCTTTTCTCCTCTATATGTTGCAATACAGAAAACCTTGAAGGTCAGTGTTGTCTGACAGTGGTCACCTGACAAAGCAGTGCTGCCTGAATACTTCTGCATTGTCTGCCTCTTTATGCCACTTTCTGAAGAAGAAAGAAAGAAATACATAGGAGAAGGAAGAAACGAAAGAACAATACAAAATAAAGAGCGGCGCCATCTAAGTGCAGCAATATGGTGACATTTATTTCCAGAGATGGCAAATAAAAACTCACAGGATCAGTAAGGTGACAGCGCCTATGAGATTATAAGGTGGTTCCTCCACTCCCAGGGAGGGCGGGCTGCGAACAGAAGAAGAGGAGACCAATGATTCTGGCAGCGCTGTTGGCTCCCAGCGTTTCCAGAGACTCAGATGAACTCAGGTGCAGGCGCTGATTCATCAGCCAACTGGAACTGCACCTGGGTTCATCGGAGTCTCTGGAAACGCTGGGAGCAGGTGAACTACCTTATAATCTCATATGCGCTGTCACCTTACTGATCCTGTGAGTTTTTATTTGTCATGTATGGAAATAAATGTCACCATACTGCTGCACTTAGATGGCGCTGCTCTTTCTTTTGTATTGCATTTACGAAAGTCAAATCCACTTTGCACTACAAGTGCAAAGTGCACTTGAAATTGCACTGAAAGTGCACTTGGAAGTGCAGTCGCTGTAAATCTGAGGGGTAGATCTGAAATGAGGGGAAGCTCTGCTGATTTTATCATCCAATCATGTGCAAGCTAAAATGCTGTTCTTTATTTTCCTTGCGTGTCCCCCTCGGATCTACAGCGACTGCACTTCCAAGTGCACTTTTCACTTGTAGTTTAAACTTGTAGTGCAAAGTGGATTTGCCTTTCGTAAATAACCCCCAGAGAGTTTGTTTGCCCACTCTCTATCCATCCAACTGACTGTGCTCACATGAGTGTGTGCCTTGGTTTTCGAGAAAGGAAAAAAACATAAGGAAGAAATGAATGAAGGAAGGAAGAAGAGGAAAAAGAACGGGGGGGGGTGTCAAGAAAGGAAAGAAGGAGAAATAGAAAGAAAAACAGACAGAGGGAACTAATGAGAGAAGCAAGGAGGGAATGAATGAGCAAAAGAAAAGAGAGAGGTTAATAAAGAAAAAATGGACAGGGAAAAAAGGAAGAGAGGAGAAAACAGAGAATGAAGAAAGGATACAAAAAGAGAGAAAGGAAGGAAGGAAGGAAGGAAGGAAGGAAGGAAGGAAGGAAGGAAGGAAGGAAGGAAGGAAGGAAGGAAGGAAGGAAACAGAGAAGGAAGGAAGGAAGGAAGGAAACAGAGAAGGAAGGAAGGAAGGAAGGAAGGAAGGAAGGAAGGAAGGAAGGAAGGAAGGAAGGAAGGAAGGAAGGAAGGAAGGAAGTTAATAAAGAAGGAATGAAAGGAAAGAAGGATAGAAAGAAAACAAAGAATGAAGAAAGGATCCAAAAAGAGAGAAAGGATGGAAGAAAGGAAGGAAGGAAAGAAGGAAACAGAGAATAAAGAAAGGATGCAATGAGAAACAAAGGAATGATAGATAAGGAGAAGGGGAAGGAAGGAAGTTCATAAAGAAGGAATGAAAGGAAGAAAACGGAGAACGAAGAAAGGATACAAAAAGAGAAGAGGGATGGAAGGAAGGAAGGAAACAAATAATAAAGAAAGAATGCAAGGAGAAAGGAAGGAATGATAGGTAGAAAGGGAAGGGAAAGAAAGAAAGAAAGAAAGAAAGAAAGAAAGAAAGAAAGAAAGAAAGAAAGAAAGAAAGAAAGAAAGAAAGAAAGAAAGAAAGAAAGAAGCTATGCAAGGAGAGCAAAAGAAGAAAGGATAGAAGGGAAAAAAGAAATGGAATGAAGGAAGAATAATATGAAGGATGGAAGAAAATTAAGGAAGGAACAAGAGGGAAGGGAGAAAAGGATATAAGGAAGGCAGAAAGGATAGAGGGGAAGAAGAAAGAAAGAAAACAGAGGGCAAGAAATTATAGCAGGAGAGAAGAAAGGAAGGAAGGAAACAGATAATAAAGAAAGGATGCAAGGAGAAATGAAGGGGTGATAGATAAGGAGAAGGGGAAGGAAGTTAATAAAGAAGGAATGAAAGGAAGAAAACGGAAAACAAAGAAAGGATACAAAAAGAGAAGAGGGATGGAAGGAAGGAAACAAATAATAAAGAAAGAATTAAAGGAGAAAGAAAGGAGTGATACTGTAGATGGGTAGAAAGGGAAGGGAGGAAGGAAAAGAAAGAAAGAAAGAAAGAAAGAAAGAAAGAAAGAAAGAAAGAAAGAAAGAAAGAAAGAAAGAAAGAAAGAAAGAAAGAAAGAAAGAAAGAAAGAAAGAAAGAAAGAAAGAAAGAAGCTATGCAAGGAGAGAAAAAGAAGAAAGTATAGAAGGGAAAAAAGAAATCGAATGAAGGAAGAATAATATGAAGGATGGAAGAAAATTAAGGAAGGAACAAGAGGGAAGGGAAAAAAGGATATAAGGAAGGCAGAAAGGATAGAGGGGAAGAAGAAAGAAAGAAAACAGAGGGCAAGAAATGATAGGAGAGAAGAAAGAAAGGAAGGAAGGAAGGAAACAGATAATAAAGAAAGGATGCAAGGAGAAATGAAGGCATGATAGATAAGGAGAAGGGGAAGGAAGGAAGTTAATAAAGAAGGAATGAAAGGAAGTAAACAGAGAACAAAGAAAGAATACAAAAAGAGAAGAGGGATGGAAGGAAGAAAGGAAACAAATAATAATAATTTCTGAGATCATTAAGAATTCATTTAAAGGAGCATTTCACCTCAAGTAGATTTTGCATTGCAATAGATACTATAGTAATGCAAAACTGATTTGAAGTGAACAAATCAACACATCCCATCCACACAGACC
Source organism: Aquarana catesbeiana (assembly GCF_042186555.1). NCBI lineage: Eukaryota > Metazoa > Chordata > Amphibia > Anura > Ranidae > Aquarana > Aquarana catesbeiana. Next base: position 46,921,834 of record NC_133325.1, read on the forward strand.
CTAAAGGTAAATATGTGCAGAGGCAGACATTACAGTGAACCCACTTCTAATGCCGCGTACACACGACCGGACTTTACGGCATACTTGGTCCAGCGAACCTGAGTCCGTCGGACAATTCAATCGTGTTTGGGCTCCAGCGGACTTTTTTTTCTCAAAAGTTTGATGGACCAAGAATTGAAACATGTTTCAAATCTGTCCAACAGACTCGAGTCCGGTCGAAAAGTCCGCTCGTCTGTATGCTATTCCGACGAAAAAAAACTGACGCTAGGGCAGCTATTGGCTACTGGCCATGAACTTCTTTGTTTTAGTCCAGTCGTACATCATCACATACGAATCCGTCGGACTTTGGTATAATTGTGTGTAGGCAAGTCCGTTCATTCGGAAAGTCCGTCGCAAAGTCCATCAAAGTATGCCGGACAAAGTCTGCCGTAAAGTCCGCTCGTGTGTACGCGGCATAAGTCCTTTGTGGGTAAAGCACAGGTTCACTTTATTTTAATCCACTGAAAACTATTTACAGAAACAAACTGCAGGACAAGCACTCCTTCCCGGAGCTAAGCCTTCTGCAAATCTCTGTAGAAAATAAAGCTGCTTTCTCTCCACAATATTTTACCATTGACGTCTGGGAAAATTTTCTTTGCTATGAAAATAAAATTCACTTAGAGAAAGACAGTTTAATATACCCGACCTCTAATAGTGCAATGTTTATGACAGAACGTATCTACGCATCCGTAGAAAGACATATAGCTGTAGAGTGGAGGAGAATCTTAATTGTTCCCTTCACCCCGTGTGAGCTTATTATTTTACTAGCAGCTGCACTGCTGGTCTATGACCTTGTCTTTGGCTTCCTCCTAGGACAGGTACGTCACTAGAACAAAAGATCAGAACTAGAGAAAATTGCCTTTTTTGAAATAATCTAACAATCAGTCATTTATAATCCAAGCTACACCATTTTAATTTTTTTTTGCCCAATGATTTTAAGAGCTTTTGGTTTTTTTTACAGTCCCCAAGATACTGTAACCTCTGTTTGCAGCACACATTCAACATGCCATATTCCGGATGGTCTTGCCCAGATCACAACCACTTTCTGGGTCGTTTGTCCAGATCACATCCACTTTCTGGGTTGTTTGTCCAGATCACACCCACTTTCTGGGTGGTATGCTCAGATCACACCCACTTTCTGGGTCGTTTGTCCAGATCACATCCACTTTCTGGGTTGTTTGTCCAGATCACATCCACTTTCTGGGTTGTTTGTCCAGATCACACCCACTTTCTGGGTGGTATGCCCAGATCACAACCACTTTCTGGGTCGTTTGTCCAGATCACACCCACTTTCTGGGTGGTATGCTCAGATCACACCCACTTTCTGGGTGGTATGCTCAGATCACATCCACTTTCTGGGTGGTATGCCCAGATCACACCCACTTTCTGGGTGGTATGCCCAGATCACACCCACTTTCTGGGTGGTATGCCCAGATCACACCCACTTTCTGGGTGGTATGCCCAGATCACACCCACTTTCTGGGTGGTATGCCCAGATCACACCCACTTTCTGGGTGGTATGCCCAGATCACACCCACTTTCTGGGTGGTATCCCCAGATCACACCCACTTTCTGGGTGGTATGCCCAGATCACACCCACTTTCTGGGTGGTATGCTCAGATCACACCCACTTTCTGGGTCGTTTGTCTAAATCACACCCACTTTCTGGGTGGTATGCTCAGATCACATCCGCTTTCTGGGTGGTATGCCCAGATCACACCCACTTTCTGGGTGGTATGCCTAGATAACATCCACTTTCTGTGTGGTATGCCCAGATCACACCCATTTTCTGGGTGATATGCCCAGATCATATACACCAGGGATCTTCAAACTACGGCCCTCCAGCTGTTGCAGAACTACAAGTCCCATGAGGCATTGTAAAACTCTGACATTCACAGATATGACTAGGCATGATGGGAATTGTAGTTCCTGAACAACTGAAGGGCCGTAGTTTGAGGACCCCCTGACATACACCTTTTGGGTGACATGCCCAAATCACACCCATTTTTTGGGTCGTATGCCCAGATAACATCCACATTCCAGGTGGTCCTGCTTAGATCACACCCACTTTCCAGGTGGTATGCTCAGATCACACCCACTTTCCAGGTGATATGCTCAGATCACACCCACTTTCTAGCTGGTATACCCAGATCACATCCACTTTCTGGGTGATATGCCCATATCAAACACACTTTCTGAGTGGTCCCACCCCTAATTTGAGTGTACTGGAACTGCCCACTTGCAGATGTTTCTTAAAGTGATTGTAAAGGCAGAAACTTTTTTTATCTTAATGCATTCTTTGCACTACGTTAAAAAAGTCTTCTGTGTGTGGAAGCCCACCTAATGCTTACCTGAGCCCAGTCTCAAACCAGCGATGTACATGAATGCCTCGGTCCCCCTCCTGATTGGCCAAGACACAGCAGCGGCGCCATTGGCTCCCGCTGCTGTCAATGAAACTCAGTTAGCCAATGAGGAGAGAGAGAGAAGGTGGGGCCTAGGTGCGGTTCCGTGTCTGAACGGATACACGAGCTGCCACCTGGCTTGGGTGCCCCCCATAGCCAGCTGCTTGCTGCGGGGTCACTCAACAGGAGGGAGGAGCCAGGAGCTCCAGCCAGGCACCCGAGAAGAAAAGGATCTGGGCTGCCCTGTGCAAAACCACTGCACAGGACAGGTAAGTATAACATGTTTGTTATTTTAATAGAAAAAAAAAGGAGACTTTGCAAACACTTTAATTCTATCGTTATACTGGAAAATAATAATATTTTGCTGCCCGTGTCCCTGATGTCCTGTTCTGTTTGGCACCTGCAAAGCAGGCAGGGAGTGGGCAGAACTTCTATCAATTCCTCTTCTGCCTGACACCTGTCAAATAGACAGAAAACAAGATGTGTGAACTTTCTGTTTTAAACTGCAGAGTGATTATAAATTATAAATGTGAAAAAAAATAATACAATCTCTGCTTGTCTATGGGTTCACAAACCATGCCAATCAGTAGTTCAATACTGCTGCTATTATCAGATGGTACCTGACATTAGCCTTGGGTGAAATATTGACAAGTGTTCGCTACTGTGCATGGGGGCGAGGAAACAAAACTCGCCTCGTGATGTTAGCAGGTATGCGTTGTCAGTGTACGCTAAAAATCAGACCCAGGTTTACCAGTAGCCCAGTGCCTGTGGGCGCAGCAACAAAGAGGCCTATTTCAGCAAACATTCTACATGTACTTCTTCCAGGATCAATAGAAAATAAGTTAACAAGCTGCTTGTTTTGAGAGAAGCTATACTATACAATTTTATTTCTTTATGTTTTACTATTTTATTTTACTTTTTGTATGTTTTTATATAGGTATGCACCGATACCATTTTTTTACGAGTACGAGTACTGATACTTTTTTTTTTAGTAATCGCCAATACCAATTACCGATATCTACCGCAACTGTTTTATTTTCACTTCAGCTGTCAACAATGGGGTACAAAGCATTGAAAAGTTATTTACAAATGAAATAGATTTTTTTTTTTAATTTTGCGCTTTTTCAATGTGAAATGTGTAAATATATGTTAATATATATATGTATAAAAATATTCACTAACAAAAGCAAACAAAAAAAAAAACGTTTTCATTGTTTATCGTTTATAAAATAGACGTGAACAACAAAAAAAAGCAGGAAAATAATAAAGTGGAGGAGAATAGGGAGTTAATTAAGGCTGATTAGAGTAAATTAAGGGTTAATAAGGGGTTAAACAGAGGAACATTTGTTCATCCCTTTGATCTGCAGATGAAGAAACAGAAAGATACAAAAATAAACAATGTTTCTTTTCATTTTAGTGTTTCAGCAGCTGAGCAATGTTGTTAATAAACATTGCCGGCTGCTTTTTTTTTCTTGACAGCTCCAATTACCGGACTTCTTTAACAATTCAGCTGTCAACAGGGAAGACCCACTGACAGCTCAAAGAACTGAGCCTGAAAGTATCGTTTCCGTTACCGATACTTGTGCAATCGCTCGGTATCGGCACCCATACCGATACTAGTATCAGTGCAACCCTATTTTTATACTGTTGTTTACGTCTGTTTTTTTTTGTGCTAAATTTACTATATACAATCTTTGTTGTACAACATAACATTTAATAAATTACGAAGGATTCCTAGAACACAGGTGAGTCAGCTTAAAAATCTCCTAACCCCTTGGAGTATTTATTGCAGATGTGATCCTTTCTTATGGCTTGTTTTTGAGAATATAAACTTGGACGCAGTGGTGGGGATTAACTGTACTTCCTGCACCATTATTAAACTGGTGTGATCTATATTAACTAAGCAGATAGACCTAATTCTATATGTGCCACCCATGCCAATTTATTTTTCAGAGTGAAACTGTTGCAGGGTCTGCACCCAATTAACAAAGGGAATGCAGCAGTATTTTCAGTATAGGAAACTATTGCAGATCCCCGCCAGGTCTGGCTAGGTGTACGGGATGTGAAAACTCTACAGATAACTCACATCTCACTCTCTTCATAATTACCTAGCTAAAAAGGTCAAGTGCTGAATTGTGCTGTGCGGTGCTGCATGGAGCTGACCCCACAGCACCCTCTCCATGTTGAGGGCAAGCAGCCTGGTATGGTTCGGTGGGGGGCTGCTCGCTCGTCCCCTCCCCATTCCTGGCCTGCCAGGCTGCATGCTCGGATAAGGGTCTTGTATGGATTTTGGGGGGCCCCAACATTTTGGCATGGAGTTCCCCTTAAAATCTATACCAGACCCAAAGGGCCTGGTATGGGTTTGGGGGGGACCCCATGCTGTTTTTTTCTTAATTCTGTCATATGGTTCCCTTTAAACGCTTCAATACACTGTATTATATACTCTGCACTGCACTGTATTATATATTCTCTACACCTCACTGTATTATATATTCTCTACACTGCACTGTATTATATATTCTCTACACTGCACTGTATTATACATTCTCTACACTACACTGTATTATATATTCTCTACACTACACTGTATTATATATTCTCTACACTACACTGTATTATATATTCTCTACACTACACTGTATTATATATTCTCTACACTACACTGTATTATATATTCTCTACACTACACTGTATTATATATTCTCTACACTACACTGTATTATATATTCTCTACACTACACTGTATTATATATTCTCTACACTACACTGTATTATATATTCTCTACACTACACTGTATTATATAATCTCTACACTGCACTGTATTATATATTCTCTACATTACACTGTATTATATGTTCTCTACACTGCACTGTATTATGTATTCTCTACACTACACTGTATTATATATACTCTTTACTACACTGCATTATATATACTCTTTATTACACTATTATATATTCTCTACACTACACTGTATTATATATACTTTTTACTACACTGTATTATATATTATCTACACTGACTGACTACACACTACACTAACTACCCTGCCTAATCTTTATTCATACAATATATACGGCCACCATCTAAGCAGCAGCCTTATATAGTGTGGGGTGTGGACTTAGCCCCTGAGCCATGATTGGCCAAAGGCACCCTGCCTTTGGCCAATCATGGCTCTCACAGCACATCGCGCTGTGATTGGCCAAAACATACAGGTCAGGTGCATGCTTTGGCCAATAAGCAGCCATCAATGCACTGTGATCTCACAGTGCAATATGGGGCGCTCCCTGGTGGGCGAACTTCCCCCGATCGTCCTATTCTACGAACAAGCAAACTCCTGATGTTCAAGTCGAACTTGCGTTCGACTTGAACACCCAGCCGATCCCTACTGTCCAGTGCTGAATGGAGCTCCTCAGTGCTGAACGGAGCTGTCCAGTGCTGAACGGAGCTGTCCAGTGCTGAACGGAGCTGCCCAGTGCTAAACGGAGCTGCCCAGTGCTGAACGGAGCTGCCCAGTGCCGAATGGAGCTGTCCAGTGCCGAATGGAGCTGCCCAGTGCTGAACGGAGCTGCCCAGTGCCGAATGGAGCTGTTCACTGCCAAATAGGTTTGTCAAGCACTGAGCAGAGCTGTGCAGTGCTGAATGGGAGCTCTCATGTTTTAAATTCTCCTTTTGGGAGTTATTATGATTAATATTACTATTATTACATTCACATAAATATGCAGTGCCCAACATCCTGATCTAAAGTGTTCTTCAAGTTTACACCCAGATGAAGGACACTTTCAGGATAAATGTAAAAAATCTACTCACAAGCTTCCCCATCCCTTGCTGCTGATTGGCACTAATCCTCTTCTGCCACCACTCAGATAGCTGTTGTGCATTCTCCAGGTATGACATAGCACTGCTCAGAATCTCAATGTGTTCAAATGGGAAGACACAGCTCCGCCTTGGGAATCCATAAAAAAAGTAATAGACGCTGGGCTGCTTCATGTCATAGAAGGAGCGAGATTTTTAACTGGCCATACGCTTGGCACTTGTGACATTTCTAAAAGCCTTCCATGAGATTCAAATAAAAAAAATAAAAAAACAATAAAAAAGATTGGATGGAATTAAACAGTCCACAGTAATCTGCCCTACATCCTTGTCTTTTTTTTTTTTAGAAGCCAAAAAATGTAACCACTTAAGGACCGAGCCTCTTTCTGAGATTTGTTGTTAAAAACATTTTTTTTTGTTAGAAAATTACTTAGAACCCCCAAACATTATACATTTTTTTCCCTAGAGAATACAATGGCGGTCGTTGCAATACTTTCTATCACACCGTATTTGCACAGCGGTCTTACAAGCGCACTTTTTTGGAAAAAATACACTTTTTTGAAAAAAAAGGCAACAGTAAAGTTAGCCCAATGTTTTTTATATCGTGAAACATAATGTTACACCAAGTAAATTGATACCCAACATGTCACGCTTCACAATTGTGCCCGCTCGTGGAATGGCGACAAACTTTTACCCATAAAAATCTCCATAAGCGACCTTTAAAAAATTCTATGGGTTGCATTTTTTAAGTTACAGAGGAGGTCCTGGGCTAGAATTTTTGCTCTCGCTCTACCGATCGTGACGATACCTCACATGTGTGGTTTGAACATCGTTTTCATATGCGGGCGCTACTCACGTATGCGTTCGCTTCTGCGCGTGAGCTCGGCGGGTCCGGGCGTGTTTAAAAAAAAAAATTTTTCTTATTTGTTTTACCTTTAATTTTTTATTGTTACACTGTTTAAAAAAAAAAAAAAAAGTGTCACTTTTATTCCTATTACAAGGAATGTAAACATCCCTTGTAATAGGAAAAAAAAAGCATGACAGGACCTCTTAAATATAAGATCTGGGGTCAAACAGACCTCAGATCTCATATTTACACAAAAATGCAATAAAAATAAAATTAAAAATTGTCATTAAAAAAATTATTTAAAAAAAATGTCGATGTCGCTTCCGCCCTGCATTGTTATGGAGACGGGTGGGGGCCATTTTCCCCTCACTAGTCTCCATGCCCAGCAAAGGTGAAGATCGGATCGCCTCCGCCACTGTCGGCTGCTCCGGTAAGCGGCGGAGGGCACTAGAGCGCGGCGGGAGGGGGGGCCTCTCCCACCGCCGATAAAAGTGATCTTGCGGTGAATCCACTGCAGAGACCACTTTTATCTGAAACTGCACCGCTCACTGAAGAAGAGGATACCGGGGGTTATGGTAGCTAGCTGCTGCCATAACAACGATACTCCTCTTCAAAGTACCTACGTATAATGACGGTGGGCGGTCCAGAAGTGGTTTTTAAACAGCATTGGATATCAATGAAAACCACCACAATGTCAGTGAAAAGGCATTTTCTTTAACCAATGTGATCCAAAAAAAAGCATCCAAAAGGGTAGGTGTTCTACCTCTCCCTCTATTTTCAGAAAAAGTTAAAAAAAAATTAAAAAATTAAAAAAATAAAACCAGCTTTTAAGGCCCCATTCACACTAGCGCGTTTTTTGATGCATTTTGCATTTTGCAGAAATGCACGGGAATTTTTTAACATGGGTTCCTATGGAACATGTTCACATCAATGCTTTTTTGTATCTCTGCGTTTTTGGAAAGGGTCGGGGACTTTTTTTCATGCAAAAAGCAGCGTTTTGCATGTAATGGTTTTCAATGGACAAGCATCAAAAACGCAAGTGCTCCGTTTTTGCAGCGTTTTTGATGCGTTTTTGGTGCGTTTTTGGTGCGTTTTTGACGTTTTTTTTTTTTTTTTTTTTTGTAATTTTTTTTTAAGACTGTAAAAAAAAATGAAAAAAAAAAAAAAAACGCAAAACGCAAATCGCGGCAAAAACGCGGCAAAAACGCCGCAAAAACGCGGCTCAAAAACGTGGCAAGCATGAAAAAAAAACCTCCAAAAACGCTCAAAAGCAACATGCATAGGTGTGAATCGAGCCTAAAGGAACAGATAGAAAAGATGAGCATTGGACAGCAAGGGGATTTATCAAGCAAGACATAGATCAGACACCTATCTAGTGCACATCTAGTTGCCTCACAGGCAGCCCTCAGTATGGCATAATAATATGGAAGTCACATATGACTTTTTTTTTTTTTCAGTTTGGGAACACTTACCAGTCACAGATATAAAAGAATATCATTATTATTGTTATTACTATTATTATTCATGATTTATATATACTATTACTATTATTATTCATGATTTATATATACTATTACTATTACTATTATTATTCATTAGTTAAATATATTATATACTATTACTATTACTATTATTATTCATGATTTATATATACTATTACTATTATTATTCATGATTTATATATACTATTACTATTAATATTCATGATTTATATATACTATTATTATTACTATTACTATTACTATTATTATTCATGATTTATATATACTATTACTATTACTATTATTATTCATGATTTATATGGTGGCATACATCATGGCATACATCATATATCTGATACAGAAGTGTCATAACACAATGAGAATACATTATATACATTAGAAACAACCCGTAACATAAATCCAAAACAGAGTTGTATGTTTTCTCAGTATCTGTCACATATAATGTATATCCCTTTCAGTATTACTAACTTGTCTATGGGTACATTTAATTTATAGAGAGTATTAAAGTGGTTGTAAAGGCTTCAGGTTTTTTTTTTTTTTACCCTAGAATTCTATGCATTAAGGTAAACAACCTTCTGTTGCAAAGGATCGCAGCCCCCCTTATACTTACCTGGACCTTAATCCTGTGTTCCTGGTTCTCTTCCTCCTCACTGGACAGATTGATAGCAGTGGGAGCAATTGTCTCCTGTTGCTGCTAATCAAATCCTATGACGAGGAGCGGGGGTGGGGGGTGGTGGCTTGCAAGCCCCGCTGTCTGTGTCTATAGGTGCAGGCAGCGGGGCTCGGGAGCGAGTCCACATGAGTGCCCCCATAAAAAGTGGCTTTCTATGGGGGGCACACGTCGAGAGGAGAAGCCAGGAGCACTGGTGAGGGACCCCAGAAGAGGGTGAGACGATCGGCTTTTATGTAGAAACCATCCTAGCAGGTAATTAGCCGTTGCCTCCCTGGACTCTACTCTCCCAGTGTCCGCTGGCTTACCATAGAGCTCGTCGAAGGTCCCCGATGAGCTCTATTGTATAGGAAACCCAAAGTGACGGGTATTAGGCTCGGTTCACACTGGGGCGTCTTCAAAACCGCCCGACTCTGAAGCTGCCCCGCACTTCAGTGCGGCTTGCAAACAACTTATTTAATAGAAGTCAATGCAAGCCGCTCCAAAGTCGCCCCCAAGTAGTGCAGGAACCTTTTTATAAGTCGGAGTGACTTGAGTTGCTCCGATTAGAACATGTCCATTGCACTGAATGGAGTGCGACTTCTCAAGCGACTAAGTCGCCTGTCAACTTGACCCCAGTGTGAACCAACACTAATGCCGTGTACACACGATCGGAAATTCGGCCAGCAAAAGACCGATGAGAGCTTTTGGACGGAAAATGCGACCGTGTGTATGCTCCATCGGACTTTTGCTGGCCGAATTCCAGCCAGCAAAAGATTGAGAGCAGGTTTTCTTTCGGTCGGAAAAAGTTCCTAAAATGCGAACGTCTGTAGCAATTCCGACGCGCAAAATTCCTACGCATGCTCGCAAACAATTTGACACATGCTCGGAAGCAATGAACTTCATTTTTCTCGTAGTGCTGTACGTCACCGCGTTCTTGGCGGTCGGAAGTTCAGCGAACTGTTGTGTGACCGTGTGTATGCAAGGCAAGCTTGAGCGGAATTCCGTCGGAAAAGCCATCATATCTTTTTCCGACGAGAAGTCCAATCGTGTGTACGCGGCATTAATGTCACTTCCAGTTTCCCTGGATGTAAACAGCGCCATTTTTAAATTGTGAAAGCATCTGATCACATCGATCAGTGCCTATAGCTGTCATAAGGGATATTTACATTCCTTCTGACAGCAATAAAAGTGATAAAAAAAATAATAATAATAATAATACAGAAACAGTATAAAAAATAAATAATATAATGTAAAAAAAATGTTTAAAAAAGCACCCCTGTCCCTCCATGCTTGCACACAGAGGCGAAATACGCATACACATGGTATTGCCGCGAACGTCCGAGCGAGAGCGATACTTCAAGCACCAGACCTCCTCTGTAACTTTAAACTGGTAACCTGCAAAGGCTTTCAAAGTGTTGTCTATGGAGATTTTTAAATACCGCAGTCTGTCGCCATTCCACAACTTTAACCGCTTGCCGACCAGCCACCGTCATTATACTGCGGCAGGTCTGCATGATCCCGTGAACCGTCGTAGCTGTACATCAGCTCGCGGGATCGGGATAGCAGGCGCGTGCGCGCCGGCTGCATGGCGGGGGTGCCGATGCTCGTGGCCAACGTTCGCGATGACCGCCGGCCACGAGCGATCGCGAGCAGGAGGAACAGAACACGGAAGTGTGTGTGTAAACACACAAATCCATGTTTTGTTCTGAGAGGAATGACAGATTGTGTGTTCCTATTAGCTAGGAACCACGATCTGTTACTTCCTCTAGTCAGTCCCCTCCCCCTTCAGTTAGAATCACCTCCCACGGAACACAGTTAACCCTTTGACCGCCCCCTAGTGTTAACCCCTTCACTGCCAGTGACATTTTACAGTAATCAGTGCATTTTTATAGCATTGATTGCTGTATAAATGTTAATGGTCCCAAAAATGTGTCCGATGTGTCCGCCATAATGATGCAGTCATGATAAAAATCGCAGATCACCACCATTACCAGTAAAAAAAAATAAATAAATAAAGTGCTATAAATTGTTCCCCTATTTTGTAGACGCTATAACTTTAGCGCAAACCAATCAAAACGCTTATTGCGATTTTTTTTTTTTTTTTACCAAAAATATGTAGAAGAATACTTATCGGTCTAAGCTGAGAAAAATGTAGCTTTTTAAAAAAAAAAAAAAATGGGGATATTTATTACAGCAAAAAGTACAAAATATTGTTTTTTTTTTTCAAAATTGATGCTCTTTTTCTGTTTATAGCGCAAAAAATAAAAACTACAGAGGTGATCAAATACCACCAAAAGAAAAGCTCTATTTGTGGGAAAAAAAGGACGTCAATTTTGTTTGGGTGCAACGTCGCACGACCACGCAATTGTCAGTTAAAGCGACGCAGTGCCGAATCAAAAAAAATGGCCTGGTCATTGAGCAGCCAAATCTTCCGGGGCTGAAGTGGTATTAAAGCATAACATGTTGGGTATCTATTTACTTGGCGTAACACCATGGGGTTGATTTACTAAAGGCAACTAGACTGTGCACTTTGCAAAGTGCAGTTGCACTCTGCAGGTGCAATGGCTCCAGAGCTTAGTAAATAAGGTAAAGCTTCACTTTGCAAAGAGCACCCAATCACATGCAAAGGAAGATAAAAAATCAGCATGTTTGCTTGCACGTGATTGGATGATGGAAGTCAGCAGAGCTTCTGCTCATTTACTAAGCTCTGGAGCAACTGCACATTGCAAAGTGCACAGTCAATTTGCCTTTAGTAAATCAACCCCCATATTTTCCAAACTTTACCAACAAATTGTGTATTATATTGTGTTTGCATGCATTCAAGTTCATCAATGTATTATTTCCCGAAAAATTGCGTTAGAAAATCCACTGCGCAAATACTGAGTGAAATAAAAAATTGCAAAACCCATCATTTTATTTTCTAGAGCCTCTGTACTAAAAATATCTAAAAATCTAGCAAAAAATACAGATTTTTACTTTAAAAAAAAAAACAAAAAGTGTCTTTAAAGCCCCGTACACATGTAGTGCTAGGGCCTGCCTGATTACATACAAATTGAATCTCTTAAGGTTTGACCTCATATTATATGGGTTTGGTAAATCTGAAGACAAAAATCAGCAGAAAATCTGATAGTGTGTATGGGGCTTAAGTGGTCTGTAAGTGGTAAAAACATAACGGAAGCTTTGCAATCACTTTAGTTTGTGTCTATCTGCCTAGAATTCATCTTGAATGCTGATTAATTAGGTTCACTTGCTGCAAATTGTGCCTCTCATGTTCACCTCCAAATATCAGTTTTTGAGCTTACTGCCATTGTCTCTCTCTTTGTCTCTTGCACTTATTAACCACTTGCCGACCGCCGTACGCCAATATACGTCGGCACAATGGCAGCGGTGGGCAAATGGGCGTACCTGTACATCCCCTTTAAGAGGCGGGGATAGCAGGCGCGCGTGACCGTGCCACGGAGCCGCAGAACGGGGAGATGCCTATGTGAACAAGACATTTCCCCGTTCTGCCTTATGTCATGACAGAGATCACTGCTCCCTGTCATCGGGAGTGGTGATCGCTGTCATGTGAGTGGAAGCCCCCCCCCCCCCCCCCCAGTTAGAATCACTCCCTAGGACACACTTAAGCCCTTGATCGCCCCCTAGTGGTTAACCTCTTCCCTGCCAGTGTCATTTACACAGTAATCAGTGCATTTTTATAGCACTGATCGCTGTATAAATGACAATGGTCCCAAAATAGTGTCAAAAGTGTCCGCCATAATGTCCGCCATAATGTCACAGTCATGATAAAAATCGCAGATCGCTGCCATTACTAATAAAAAAAAATAATAACAAAAATGCCATAAAACTATCCCTATTTTGTAGACGCTATAACTTTTGTGCAAACCAATCAATAAACACTTATTGCGATTTTTTTTTTTTTTTTTTTACCAAAAATATGTAGAAGAATACATATCGGCCTAAACTGAGGAAACATTTTTTTTTTACATATATTTTTGGGGGATATTTATTTTAGCAAAAAGTAAAAAATATTGTTTTTTTTTTTCAAAATTGTCGCACTTTTTTTGTTTATAGCGCAAAAAAATAAAAACCACAGAGGCGATCAAATACCACCAAAAGAAAGCTCTATTTGTGGGGGGAAAAAAAGAACGTCAATTTTGTTTGGGTGCAATGTCGCTCGACCGCGCAATTGTCAGTTAAAGCGACGCAGTGCCGTTTCGCAAAAAGTGCTCTGGTCAGGAAGGGGGTAAAATCTCTTGTGGCTGAAGCGGTTAAATGCAAAAAAGTGAACTTGAGATTTAAGCAGGTCTGCTTTTTTTTAATGCAGGCTACCATCCCCAATCAGGAAGTGCCTGCTAGCGGGCGCTCTTTGAGCAGATGGTGGGCTGTAGGTATGGCACACTTCTCTATTAGTGAAGAATTACGTCATGTTTGAGTGTCTTCTGGAGCCAAGAGTGATCCTGCCGTTCTCTGGCCACCCTGGTATTATTTTTAGATAATTATTATACTTTCCAGTGTCATTTTAAGAATAGATCAAATGTGGCCTCTTTTGTTTCGTCGACAAACTCCGAGAAACTGCAAAGCCTGCTACATTTTGTATCTTCAAGGAGAATGCTTATGGAGGTGTAAAATCTGACCTAATTAAATTAAAGAGAGTTCAGTGGGAGGCCAAGAGCCTTTCAAGTAACGTTCTTGACCCGTGTTCGGGTTTTTCCGACTGCCAAGAAGTTTCTGGCTGACTTGTGATGTAATTCGTATTGGGACATATGATTTACAGAATTGGGGGCGTTATTTTCATCACAGAAGAAAGAGAAAAAAAAATCTCATTTAAATGTATTCCGACCTCCCCACCTTTTAATTTTGTTTGTCTTTTTCTTTCATTCTCTCTTTTCTTTTAAAGATAAATTTCAGGTATACATTGTATTACCAAAAGTATTGGGACGCCTTACACGCACATGAACTTTAATGGCATCCCAGTGTTAGTCTGTAGGGTTCAATATTGAGCTGGCCCACCCTTTGCAGCTATAACAGCTTCAACTCTTCTGGGAAGGCTGTCCACAAGGTTTAGGAGTGTGTCTATGGGAATGTTTGACCATTCTTCCAGAAGTGCATTTGTGAGGTTAGTCTCCATTCTAATTCATCCCAAAGGTGTTCTTTTTTTTTTTGTTTGTTTTTATAATCACTTTTTCTTTATTAGGACAACTTTCAACATACAACATAGAAATACACATTGCACAATATATCTAAATAAATATTTTCATTAACATGCACCACACTAACCCCCCCACCCTGAAAAAACACAAACGGATCCTTGATCATGTCCTCCTAAAAAAAGAGAGAAAAAAAAAAAAAAAAAGGAAAAAGCCCACCCGCTTACCTACCCATAACCAAAACTCATTTTGTGTAAAACATTATTCAAAGTATAATTAAGAAGGGATCTTTACAGCGCTCTATTACATGTGTCAAACAACCTAAATACAAAAAAATAAAATAAGTAGTAAAAAAATAAATAAATAAAAAAAAAAAAAATATATATATATATATATATATATATATATATATATATATATATATATATATATATATATATATATATATATAGATCTATATATATAGATCTATATATATATATATATATATATATATATATATAGATCTATATATATAGATCTATATATATATATATATATATATATATATATATATATATATATATAAGTGTATAATTTTAAATTACTATTTCCGTGTCATCCATTTCATTCAATATAATCTCACTCTACTAGTTCATTTTTTATACCTCTCCACCTTTCATTTCAATCTACCCTTCTTTATGTGATTCCATTACGTGTTGCCCATCCTGTGCCTAATTTACTAATATAACATATCCTCTTCCTTTAATGATATCAATCATCTCTCCACTGTGCCTCACAGAAGAGAAAAAAAGAAACAACACAAAAAAGAAAAAAAAAAAAAAAAAGCCCAACTTAAAAAAAAAAGAAGAAAAACAACTCCAAAGGTGTTCTATCGGGTTGAGGTTAGGACTCTGTGCAGGCCAGTCAAGCTCCTCCACCATCCATGTCTTTATGGACCTTGATTTGTGCACTGGTCCAAATCATTTGGTGGAGGGGGAATGATGGTGTGGGGTTGTTTTTCAGGGGTTGGGCTTGTCCCCTTAGTTCCAGTGAAGGGAACTCTTTTTTTTTTTTTTTTTTTTTAACAAAGGTGAAGGAAACTCTTAAGGTGTCAGCATACCAAGACATTTTGGACGATTTCATTCTCCCAACTTTGTGGTAACAGTTTGGGGATGGCCCCTTCCTGTTCCAACATGACTGCGCACCAGTGCACAAAGCAAGGTCCATAAAAAAATATATGAGAGAGTTTGGGGTGGAGGAACTTGACTGGCCTGCACAGAGTCCTGACCTCAACCCGATAGAACACATTTGGGATGAATTAGAGTGGAGACTGCGAGCCAGGCCTTTTTGTCCAACATCAGTGCCTGACCTCACAAATGGGCTTTTGGAAGAATGGTCAAACATTTCCATAGACACACTCCTAAACTATGTGGACAGCCTTCCCAGAAGAGTTGAAGCTGTTATAGCTGCAAAGGGTGGGCCAACTCAATATTGAAGCCTACGGACTAAGACTGGAATGCCATTAAAGTTCATGTGCGTGTAAAGGCAGGTGTCCCAATACTTTTGACAATATAGTGTATTTTATTGGTGATTCCAGCATTTGGAAGCTACTCAGTCCCAGGTCACTCAAGAAGACACGTGACCACTTAATGAAGTTGGATGAGAAAAGGTTCATCCTTGAAATGAGTAAAGGTTTTTTTTTTACTGTTAGAGAAGTAAAGATGTGGAACTCCCTTCCACAATTGGTGGTTGGAGCAGGTAATGTAGCTAATTTAAAAAAAAATCCTTAGATGGACATCTTATTGAAGACAATATTCAGGGATATGGGAAATGGTCGGGAGATAGTACTTAGACATACACACCCACACAGGTTGAACTAGGTGGACTGATGTCTTTGTTCAACCTTAGCAATACATTATATATAATGTATATTATGAATTTCTTTATGTAATATATAATGTAATATGTAATAGTTTCAACCTAAGATTTTATACAAAGGGGCAATGTTCTGACACCCACATTGCGTTGTTTTTTTACATTTTTTTTTAAATTTATTTGATGAATAATTAAGTTCCATTGGACTCGTTTGTGCTTTGGCTATCTTTCTCCTTCTGGGTTCTTATTCTGGATACCACAGTTAGGGTGACCCCGTCTTACAAGTGCCGCGTCTCCAGGGCCATTTGGCCTCAGAAATGGGTTTGCTACCCTGCAATATTGCTCCGTGGATTATCGGTTTTCCGTGCACCTCTCTGATATCTATTCTGGATATGTGCTGCAAGCGGCTCAAATGACAAACTGTGTGGATTGCACACAAAAAATATATAAAGTAGGCACTAATTAACTAGTTGCTGCCCGCCCACCATCAAATGACGGCGGGGCGGTGTGGCTCTCCTTCAGAATGGCCGCTCTTGCGTCCGCGGCTCTTTAACCATGTGATCGGCTGTATCCAATCACAGCCGGTCACATGTAAACACGGAGATGCCAGTAATCTGCGCTACTCTCCTCACACTGACCGATCAGCGGCATCTCCTCACAGGAGACGTCTACACATGTATTCAAGGCACTGATCATCAGTGCCCTGATTACAATAGCGGCACCAGTGCCACAAATCAGTGCCAGCGATGAGTGCCCACCACTGCCAGCAATCAGTGCCCATTAGTAATGCCAGTCCGTGCTGGCTATCGGTCCCACCTGTCAGTGCTGCCCATCAATGCCCATCACTGCTGTCCATCAATGCCCATCAGTGCCACCCATCAATGCCCATCAGTGTTGCCCATCAGTGCCACCCATCAATGCCCATCAGTACTGCCTATCCATGCCGCCTATCAGTGCCCACCAGTGCCGCCTATCAGTGCCCACCAGTGCCGCCAATTTGTGCCACCTATTAGTGCCCATCAGTGCCACCTATTAGTGCCTATCAGTGGCACCTATCAGTGCTCATCAGTGCCACCTATCAGTGCCCATACGTGCGGCATATTAGTGCCTACTCATCAGTGCCACCTAATCAGTGCCCATAAGTGCCATCTCATCAGTGCCTATAAGTAAAAGTAAAGCAGCGGCATGCTAATATGTGAAGACTTTGGTAAATAACAATAGAAAAATACAAAATTTATATTTGAGATTTGCTGCAGCTGTCACTAATGTGCTCCCTCAAGTGACCATAAAAAAATGAAAAAAGTGTATCAGCGCTGCAATAATGAAATATATAGAAGAAAGCTTCTATTTGCAATAAAATGCAATATACAGTAATGTGCAAAAAGATAAAATAATGCAGTATAAGGTGCAATATATCCAATGATACAGTATAATGTGCAAAAAGGTAGAATAATACAGTATAAAGTGCAAAACGTCCCATGATAAATATATGGAGAATCCTTCACAGTGATATTTCTTCTAAAAAGACTCTTTATCCTGAGTGCTCCCACCACCGCATGCAATGGCCGCTCACCTCCTTTATGCGACCCCAAGGGGTCAAACACGCCTTTGCACTTAGTGCCAATAAACTCTTCAAGGAAACCTCTGTAATCTTTATTCTGCTCAAACAACACGATCGATGGCCAGCATAAATTCAATCCACTGTGCTGCTTTCACGTTTAAAACCAATGGATGTGGAAATACATATGGAAGAACAAGAAAAAGGTGCCTCCTATAGTGCAGTATGCAAAGGGGTTAAATAATGAAACCTCTCCACCCCAGCTAGCAATAAACTCACATTTATAAAAATGGTTAAAAGCATAGGAAAAAACAAATCTGAAAAGTCTCACTCAGTGTCCATCAGTCCACCGCCAGGCTCCACCAGATGACGCCACTTGGGAGGTGGCGAAACTAGTAGAGGTGGACATGGGCGCCCGCAGAAGTTTTTTCAGGGGGGAGAGGGCATCATTTTAGGGTCACCCATGCGCCCCTCTTTTTCGACAATGTCATTATCACATTATTATGGTCAGAGACTGCATACGTAGTACTGTCCCTATGATAAGCAATGGATAATGACCGTTAGGCCCTCTTACCAGACCCAGCGAAACTACAGCAGTGATCCCTCCGGGCTGGACGATCGCTCACTCTGGGTTCCCCGGGGGAGACTCTGGTCAGTAGTGTAGCATGTCTGTACCCTGGCAGTGGCTCAGTCTTTCTCTCTCTGGTGGCACTGGGCAGCGTGGCTCTCTCTCTGGTGGTGCTGGGCAGCGTGGCTCTCTCTCTGGTGGGGCTGGGCAGCGTGGCTCTCTCTCTGGCTTCCGCCCAGCACACTCCTCGTTCTTTGTCCTGTAGCACTCACTCCCTCAGCTTTTTTCCAGGCTGCAGTCTCTCAACCTCTCTCTTGATCAAGCTGTAGCCTCCTCCCTGTGGAAAATGGAGCCGCCAATCTTCGGGACTACATGTCCCATGATGCTCTCCTCTCCTAGTCTCCTTTGATTGGCCCTCAGTTATGGCCAATGGGGAAGGAAAGGAAGCTGGGCGGCGAAAGCTAGTGAGACCTGCCGCCTGAGCAGGGAAAAGAACCCGCAGTAACACTACACTACACACTACACTGATGGGGGGGCTTGACAGCACCTTGATGGTGTCACCTGACTGGTGGATGGCACCAGGGTGCGGGCTGCCCGCACCCCCATAGCGACGCCACTGTGCTGAATTTAACAGTGCCGATCCAATCCCTGATTCCAGGGGGGGCAATTGACCCTCCTTGCCCCTACCTGCGGACGCCCATGGAGGTGGAGCCTGGCGGTGAACTGATCGACACTGAGTGAGACTGTTCAGATTTGTTTTTTTCCTATGCTTTTAATCGTAAAGAGCATAAAGAATCTTTTAAGAAGAAGTATCACTGTGAAGGATTCTCCATATATTTATCATTGGACTTTTTGCACTTTATACTGTATTATTCTACCTTTTTGCACATTATATTGTATCATTGGATATATTGCACCTTATACTGCATTTTTTTATCTTTTTGTACATTATATATACTGCATTATTTTATCATTTTGCACATTATGTATACTGCATTATTTTATCTTTTTGCACATTATATTGCATTTTATTGCACTAGTAGAAGTTTTCTTGGCATACTATATATTTTATTATTGCAGCGATGTCACACTTTTTTATTTTTTATAGTGCGTATAAGTGCCACCTCATCAATGCCCACCAGTTCATCAGTGCCTATCAGTGTCGCCTCATCAGATCACATCAGTGAAGGAGAAAAATTACTTAATTACAAAATTTACTGACAGAAACTAAGTAAAAAAAATATTTTTTCAAATATCTTGGTCTTTTTTTTTTTTTTTTAGTAAAAAATAAAAAACCCAGCAGTGGTTAAATACCACAAAAAGAAAGCTCTATTTGTGTCAAGAAAATGATAAAAATGTCATCTGGGTACAGTGTAGAATGACCGCGCAATTGTCATTCAAAGTGCGACAGCGCTGAATGCTGAAAAATGGCCTGGGCAGGAAGGGGGTGTAAGTGCCCTGTAGGCAACTGGTTAAACTATATAAATCCTAAAATTACCATGTGCTAGGTAATAAAGATTTACACCCACTATAACAATCACTATGGTGCAATACCAAAAACAATAAAAGTATACACAAAAAAAAGTCCCACAAAAAATTCCACAAAGATGCTGTGAAAAAAAACAACCTTTTTCGTTAATGCCAGTGTTCTATCAGTGCATAAACATTAAAAATTGAAATAATGTGATAATCACTATTGTGCAATGCCAAAAACAAATAAAAATGTGCAAAAAAGTCGCACAAAAAATTCCACAAAGATGCTGTGAAAAAAATTCCAAATATTAATACCAGTGTTCTATCAGTGAGCGCTTAGTGCATATACATATCAAAGATGGAAAGTGCTGTAAAAATATGCAGGTTGAAGTCCTTATTCAACCGTGACCATTTCCAAATCCTTGCACTTTACCTAAAGGATTCCAATCCACCGTGCATCTTTATATGATTCCAAGAACAAACGTGCTGCACCACCAATAATGCAAATGCTCACACCCCAGAGCCCAAAGGCCCGCTGGACCACAAAGCGTGTCTAATGATATTATTACAATCTCCCAGCATGGGGGTTCCAAGCTTTCTCCTTTCCAGCTCACAGACGCTCCTTCTTCTCAGCAGGATATACACCAATCACCCAAAAAGAAGATAAACATGGCAATTGTGCAACACAGTTTTATTAAAAAAGTTCCCTTTTAAAACCAATCCCCAAATATATGCGCTTACATGTCGGGGTGCCCAGACCGGCACCAGCTCGATCAGCATCAACATTGTAGTTTAACCGCTTGCCGAACAGCCGCCGCAGTTTTACTGTGGCAGAATAGCACGGCTGGGCGAAACGACGTTATGTTACGTCGATTCGCCATGTGGCCACTAGGGGCATGACGACCGCCGGGCTCCCGCGATCGCTCGTGACACACCGAGAACCGCGATCTGTGTGTTTGTAAGCACACAGATTGCGGTTCTCTGAGGGGAGAAGAGACAGATCATGCGTTCATACAAAGTATGAACAGCGATCTGTCATCTCCCCTACACAGTCCCTTCCCCCTCTCAGTTAGAACACACACTAGGGAACACAATTAACCCCTTGATCGCCCCCTAGTGTTAACCCCCTTCCCTGCCACTGACTTTTTTACAGTAATCAGTGCATTTTTATAGCACTGATCGCTGTATAAATGACAACGGTCCCATAAATGTGTCAAAAGTGTCCGATGTGTCCGCCATCATGTGGCATCATCATTATACTGCAGCAGGTCGGTTCGTTCCCGCGAATCGCCGTAGCTGTACGTCAGTCCCTTTAACAGCTATAGCAGGTGCGCGTGTGGCCGGCTTCCGCAATGTCCGCTGGCCACCTGCGATCGCTCCACAGAGAGCCAGAACTGGCACCTTTCAATGTAAACAAACAGATCCCCGTTCTGACAGGGATGTACTGAGTGATTGTCTGTTCCTAGTGATCAGGAACAGCGATCTCTCTGTACTCCCAGTCAGTCCCCTCCCCCCACAGTTAGAAAAACCTCCCAGGGAACACATTTAACCCCTTGATCGCACCCTAGTGTTAACCCCTTCCCTGCCAGCCTCATTTATACAGTAATTATTCCTTTTTTATAGCACTGATCGCTGTATAAATGACAATGGTCCCAAAAAATTGTCAAAAGTGTCGATCTGTCTGCCATAACGTTGCAGTCCCATTAAAAATCGCAGATCGCTGCCATTACTAGTAAAAAAAAAAATAATAATAATAATGCTATAAAGCTATCCCTTATTTTGTAGACGCTATAACTTTTGCGCAAACCAATCAATATACGCTTATTGTGATTTTTATTTGCCAAAAATATGTAGAAGAATACATATTGGCCTAAACTGAGAAAAAATTTGCTTTTTTAAAAAAAAAAAATGGGGATATTTATTATAGCAAAAAGTACAAAATATTGTGTTTTTTTCAAAATTATCGCTCTTTTTTTGTTTATAGCGCAAAAAATAAAAACTGCAGAGGTGATCAAATACCACCAAAAGAAAGCTCTATTTGTGGGGGAAAAAAAGGTCATCAATTTTATTTGGGTACAATGTCGCACACGACCGCACAATTGTCAGTTAAAGCAACGCAGTGCTGTATCACAAAAAGATGGCCTGATCATTAAGGGGGAAAGTCTGTAAGTGGTTAAACAAAAACGAAAATTTTGAAAAACAACTATATTTTTTACCATATTTCCTCATAAATTTAGGCCCAAATGTATTTAACATACTTTTTTTTTTTTTTAATTCCCAATAAGTGTTTTTTGATTGGTTTGTGTGAAAGTTATAGCGCCTATATACCACAGGGGTGATCAAATACCACCTAAAGAAAGCTCTAGTTGTGGGGGGAAAAAAAAAAGACGTCAATTTTATTTGGGTACAATGTCACACGACCGCGCAATTGTCAGTTAAAGTGACGCAGTGCCGTATCGCTAAAAATGGCCTGGTTAGGAAGGGGGTAAATCCTTTCCGGGGCTGAATCGGCTAAATCAAAAAAAATCCAATTTTTTTTTTTTTTTAAATCATTGATTTTTATCCACCCTGGTTTACAGTCAATATTCCTATTGTAAATCATTTCCCAAAATAAGCATTCATTGAAATTCCACTGTAGTTCCCCTTTAAATCCATGTTGCACACACGATCAAACCATCAATCTGTCTGATGTACCGTCGCAGCCATGTTAGTCTACTGTGGTAACATGTCAATAATAATCAATAGCCTTGTATGGATCATTAGAGATTATGGTCTGATTCTTGTCCAGTGAAGCGCGGTCTGTGCATTCCGGCAGATACAGATAAAAAAAAAAAAAATCTATTAATATGGATGGCCCAGAGCCATTGTCTGCAGAACAGACACACAGGGCAGCCATGAACAGTGTTCTGTATAAGGGGGGCTATAGATCTTTGCGGAGGGAGAGTTGAATATAGCTTCCTAATGATAAAAAAAAAAAAAACAGGCCCCCGGGGACATTCACATGTGTCTACTTTCTCAGCGCTAATAAGCAGCACACAGAGAATGCAAAATTCACAGGATTTACACTTCAATGATTGCAGCATGGGAGAGAGTTTAATACTGCAGCACAGAGGGGCGCTAGGTAGGCAATTCGTTACACCTCAGCAGCAGCAAAACCATTTTCTTCTTCTAAGTGGCCAGATGTTGGATAATATATCATTTAAAGGGGAACCCCAGACTGTTTTTTTTTTTTTGGGATAGAGTTGCCAAGGGTTAAAAGAAGCTAGGTACTTATCTCTGCCACGGGTATTAGATTCATCGGTGTCAGATGCTTACCCCAACCGCATGCTGTGGTTCCTCCCGCTGACTTGCATGTCCTGCAGGGGCGTATTTATTTATGTATTTATGTATTTATGTGCTCAATGTATGCAGAGCTTTACATATACATTGTACATTCACATTAGTCCCTGACCTCAAGGAGCTTACAATCTAAGGACCCTAACTCACATTCATATATTAAGGGCAATTTCCACCTGGAGAGGCGTTTTGTTCAGTAGACGTGTCCCACTGGTAGGGGTGAGCGTTAAGATTTTCTTCAACACCAATTGTGGTGAGTTCATAAAACGTATGTATATGGTTATGTATATATATATATATATATATATATATATATATATACTTTTTTCTCACACAATAGGTGCTGGAACTCAACCACGACCCCCAAAAACCCCTCCATCCACACACACCCTCCAAATCACATCAAATAGTAGGTGTGGTCAGTCAAATTTCACGAACAGTAGGAGGGTCTTTAAAGGACTTTAAATACCAGGACTGCATTACATACAGGGTGCAGAGTTCAGGGGGGTTACACACAAAAAGCAGAGCTGTCACTTGTAAACACAGAAACCGGACTTCTTTGTTTACAAGTGATTGTGCTGAGCAGCCCCCCCCCCCCCAGGGTCTGAGCCAGAGGTGGTGGAACTGAGTTCCACCAAGTTCCCACTGAAAGAAAGGCTTGTATATATATATATATATATATATATATACATACCACAACAACTATATATGTAAATGTTTATATTTTATTCTAACTGCAATCTTTTTCTCTAATTAGAGATACAGGAGCTCCTGAAGAAGCGACAACTACAGTGGCGAAACACGTTGAGCATTTTTTTAACGCTTCACGGATCTTTGAACACCCAAACAGTAAAAGCCATATCATAGTGTGGGCTTTTTCTGACGTACACTAATGCTGCGTACACACGGTCGGATTTTCTCGACAGGAAATGTTGGATGTAAGCTTGTTGTCGGAAAGTCCGACCGCGTGTTTGCTCCATCGAACATCTGCTTTCGGACTTTCCGCACACAAATGATTGAGAGCAGGAAAAAAGAGAAAGACCTCCACCATGTCAGATGTAGAGTATGGTAGAGTATGGTGGTCCCATCCCTAGTGCAATAGAACAAAAAGAAATACCCCCTGAATGGGACTTTGAAAGACCACCAGCTCTGAAGTATAAAAAAATATATCCTTTAATGGTAAAGATAAAAAGACGTATAACGTCTACACATCACGTAAATGCATCAAACAAAAAACAGAACACCAATACAAAAAATGAAATGCACAATAACATATGTACTCTCTGAAGGGTGGTGTACCCCAAAACCCGACGCGTTTCCAGTATTATGATACCTTCATCAGGGGTTGAGAGTTGAGTATGTATACATATGTTTTAATTCGATTGGAGTGATTCCATGTTCAAAGAACATAGGGGGCAGTTAGACCAAGATGAGTGTCAAGTGGACGCCAGACCAGAATTGTAGGAGGCTTGAATTGCATTTACAACATCTGTGTAATAAAATGTGCTTGGCCGCGATGAGGTTCCACCAAAAAACAATGAATGCTTATGGAAAGTGCTTTGGACAGAAAAATGCTAGAGCTTTAGGTATAGGCTACATAGCGGGCGGATAATATCCAGCAGTCCCAGGTTGGACGTGTCCTGTGAAAGTGGGGGTCCTGTGTGTAGTGGTCCTCCTCGGTGTCAGTGCCTGAATGTTTGAGAGCAGGTTCTCAAATTTTTCTCCAACACAAGTCCGTCGCACAAAAGTTCACGCATGCTCGGAATCAAGCAGAAGGAGTCGCACTGTTGAATTTCCTTTCTCTCGGCTCGTCATACGTCTTGTACGTCACCGCGTTCTCAAGTTTGGAATTGTTGGCCAACATTTGTGTAACCGTGTGTATGCAAGACAAGTTTGAGCCAACATCCTTTGAACAAAAATCCACGGTTTTGTTGGCGGAAAGTCCGATCGTGTGTGCGGGGCATTGGTATAGCCCCACAGGAAGTATATAAGTGGCACCTTTTCTTGAGTTAATCAATGGGTCCTTTGTTATGTATCTAATATCTAAGTGTGTTTTATTAAATGTGCACTGTATATGTTTATAATGTATGTTATCTATTAAAATTTGTTATATTTTTCTATACGTGCCGTTAAAGTCCATTTTTCCTATCATTCAATTTAGACAGGAGCCAATTAAGCGACCAGCATGTCTTTGGAGTGTGGGAGGAAACCGGAGTACCTGGAGGAAACCCACACAGGGAGAACATGCAAACTCCAGGTAGTGCCATGGTTGGAATACAAACCAATGACCCTAGCAGTGGCGGCTGGTTGGGGTTTTTTGAGGGGTGGGGTGGCAAACAACCCACTTCCCCCCCGGGACACAGTGGAGCAACACTAGCACAACTGCCCCAACCCCCCCCCCCACGCGATGCGGCACTAACACCCCCAGCAAACCCCCACCCGCTGTCTGCCGGCCAGTCCTTACCCTGGATGTGGGCGGTGAGAGCAGCAGTCGGGTCTTTATGGAGTGCGGAGCTGATGCGGCCATCTTTCAGCGTGGTCGCCCCTGTCCTTAAGCGTGGCGGGCAAGCTGCTCCGGTGTCCTCACCTGGAGCAGCTTCCTCCGTGTCAGGAGTCCAATAAAATCACCTGACGTTTTGGCCAATCGGGAAATGGGTTTCATACCTGCTTCCCGATTGGCCTGGGAGGAGGATCAGTGTTGCAACAGCAAATATTTATTCGCTGTTGCAACACACCTGGGTGGGCTCCGGGCGCAATGCTCTGCGCCCCAAGCCCACCCTATTTTGAAGCCTATTAGAGCCTCTGGCTCTAATCAGGTGCTTCAAAATACACCCCCCGCCTATCCCCGCAATTGTAATTCATGTGCCCGGCATCCTGAAAAGGTCCGGGTGCATGGATAGGGAGGATGTTGGTGGTGTTGGGGGGGGGCACCCTCCCTATCCATACACGGGCTGCCACTGGACCCCAGTGCTGCTAGGCAGAAGTGCTCACCACATAGCAACTGTGCTGGCAAGAGGAACCACAGCATTGGGGAGGAGGCTTTTAACTCACCTTGAAATGGTATACAACTGCCACAGCCAGGAAGCAACAAACGTGGAGGCATTTTAAAGTGGTTATAAACCTCAGACATGAAATATGAACAAAGTATATCCCTCTATAGTGTGTACTTATTTTTTTTCCTGCTGCTTCATTAATCTGCTATCAGCATGAGTCAATTCTGACCAGTTTTCCTGACACCAAGAGAAAAATGGTGACAGGGGAGGGACCTCAAGCTGATTGACAGCCTTGGCTCTGTTCCTGTGTGCTGTGTGAAGGGGGGGGGGTGTCTCCTCCCTCCAATCAGCTCTCAGAGCTCTCCTCACTGAGCTCTGCAGTGTGTAACTTTAGCTCCCCACTATCTTTTTTTTTTCTGACAGCTCAGACAAGCTTTATAAATTCTGGACTTTGAACAGATGTAGAAAAGAGCAGACTGCAGATAAACAGGTACAACTTATGTAGGAGGATTTGGTCCATTCCTGTGTATCACCTGAGGCCAGTCACTTCACTGGGTATATGTAAGGGTTTACATCCACTTAACTCAAGGGCCACTGGAACTATAAGTGCTATATTTAACCTTTTCTTTTATTGGCTTGGCTTTATTTACAGCCTGGTGACCCTGTGCGGTGGATGGGATACTTTAACCACTTCAGCCCCGGAAGATTTGGCTGCTCAATGACCAGGCCATTGTTTGCGATACGGCACTGCATCGATTTAACTGACAATTGCGCGGTCGTGCGACGCTGTACCCGAACAAAATTGGTGTCCTTTTTTCCCCACAAATAGAGCTTTCTTTTTGGGGTATTCGATCACCTCTGCGGTTTTTATTTTTTGCGCTATAAACAAAAGAAGAGCGACAATTTTGAAAAAAAAAAACACAATGGGGTTGATTTACTAAAGGCAAATACACGTTGCACTACAAGAGGACTGCAACTGCACTTGGTAGTGCACTTGGAAGTGCAGTCGCTGTAGATCCGAGGGGGACATGCAAGGAAAATAAAAAACAGCATTTTAGCTTGTACATGATTGGATGATAAAATCAGCAGAGCTTCCCTTCATTTTATATCGTCCCCTCAGATCTACAGCGACGGCGCTTCCATGTGCAATTGTAGCGCACAGTGGATTTGCCTTTAGTAAATCATACCCAATGTCATAAATGATGCAAACTTGTATGGTGTATTCTAATTCCACCCAACACGTTTCAGAAACATATAGATCCTTCTTCAGGGGTGTTAGGGATATCAGTTCACATCGATTTGAATAATCAACAATAATCATTAAGAGAAACAGCCATAGTATTTAAAAGCATTTGGGGTTCTCACCACCCAAGAGGGGTCTGAATCCTCGATCCCGCCAAGGGCAGTCCAATGACCACTGAGGCCCCCGAATATCAATCCCGTGATCTGCAGGTGACTTGGAACACTTATATCAAGAGACTCCGTCTTATTAGAAATTCCATAAAAGGGGGATCATAAAGCGAAATCTGGAATGTTACATGTCAGGGTCTGGGTGCAACACAGGTCGTGGACGGCTTTCACTCTACAGCCATTCCCACTCTACAACCTCTGGCGGTCTCTTCAGGATTTGACACTTCTGGAAGTGTCGGATGCCTGTGCCTACTGAAGTGTGTTTTGGTCCATCTTCCACCCCCTATGTTACTCCTTAGTACTGTAGTTATGTACGGACCAAACAAGAACCACAGCGTGCAGTGGGGGGCATAGGCACTCCCAGCAGTGCTGAATGCTGTAAAGACTGGCAAAGGTTGCAGCACAAGAATGGACAGGAGGTTAGGGATACATTGGCCTCCAGAGGGATTAGTATACTATGTCTTCTCTTGCAGGGAAGTTTTATTTTTACCACCTGACTTTGCCCATACAGGGAAGAGCAAAAGGCTCACATTAGTAGCACCCCTTCCTCGTCCAGATTCCCATACTCACTCCTGTTCCTTGACACCCCTGCTCCCCCCCCCCTTTCCCTCTAAAGAAAGGAAGCTGGAAGCCCTATGAAAGCTCCAAGGTATACAGGAATGGAGAATCTCTCCCCACCCCTATGTGACAGGGCTGGATCCAAAAGTGTGGGGTCAAGTGGAACTGCACTCACTAATGCCTGAAGTTCAGGCTGGGAGCTGCGGTCATATGACAATTAACATTAAGGCAGGTCTCCTGGACTTAGAAGTGAGCTCCAATGACACTATACATCCTTGCTCTCTATGCTGACTCCATTAGACTGATGACACTTGTGCACTTCAGACACTCTCATGATTAGAGGACACCACTCCCAGGTTTGCAGCATTTGGAGGCCCACTGAGCCTGTACCGGGCTCCACCAATCCAACAGTTCAACTCCTCTCTCTTCCAGTGACACATCTCACGGTTGCAATAGGAAACAGGAAACGCTATCTCTCTCCAACCTCCATGTTTGCTTTCTTCTCCTGGTAATACTTCATATTCCCATCGCACACATTCCTGGTATAAGCTCTCAAGGTTTGGGTGCTGCAGCCTGATGAAGGGGTCCTGCATGACCCCGAAATGTTGCACCTTTCTTGTGTTGTGATCATGCAATAAACTACCCGTTTGGACACCACCTTGGTGTGCTGGCAAATATCTACGTTGCTTTCTTCTCCTGGGACCCCTCCACACACTCTCTTCCATGACTCCAGGTTGGGTCCCTAGGTTCTCTGTGCCATGGGACTGGTCCCAAAGAGTGGGAAACCGCCCACTAGTGAAGGTGCCACCTGTCTTCTGACTGATTGGTTGCCTTGCAATGACACAAACACTGTAGTCCTTAGCAACAACACATTCACTTCCACTGGACAGTACTCTGTGTGTTATGCCCCATACACATGATCAGAAATTCCGCCAGCAAAAGTCGGATGTGAGCTTTTGGTCAGAAATTCTGACCATGTGTATGCTCCATCGTACTTTTGCTGGCGGAATTCCAGCCAGCAAAAGATTGAGAGCAGGTTCTCTATTTTCCTGTCGGAAAAAGTTCCTATCGGAAATTCCTTTCATCTGTATGCAATTTCGACGCCCAAAAAACGATGCATGCTTGGAAACAATTTGACGCATGCTCGTAAGTATTGAACTTCATTTTCTCGGCTCGTTGTAGTGTTGTACGTCACCGCGTTCTTGACGGTCGAAAGTTCAGAGAACTTTTGTGTGACCGTGTATATGCAAGGCAAGCTTGAGCGGAATTCCGTTGGAAAAACCATCCAAGTTTTTTCTGACGGAAATTCCAATCGTGTGTACAGGGCATTAGAATTCCATTAGAAGTGTTAGAATGGCCATTCCCCAGTTGATGTCCGCTAGTGACGAAACACATAAGGAGGATGTCATCACGTTTTTTTCCTCTGGTGGATGGGCGAATTACACAGGAAGTGAGCAGAAGTTTCTAGAGATGTTGCGGTTCCGTTTTTAACCAACAAACACTGTATCGCTTTCAAACAGCCTCTACCTTGTAAATCTATTTGTTTTATTAAACCCTTTTTATGCAGTATTATGCAATGGGAGCCTTTCTTTTTATGTTTTTTGAGTACCATCGGCACCAGCTACAGTTCCATGCAGCCTTTTCATGGTCTTGGGGAGACCTAATCATTCCCTATGTTTGGTGAGATCACTGATTAGTGATCATGGTGTTCTGGTAAGCAGATTATTTTTCACCTGGGTGTGGAACTGGAAGCACTTATATGAAGGATTTCTTCACGGATTTTTTCACTGCAAACTGTCACCTTTTATTTGGATGGGCGTTCATTGTTCATTATATGGACTTTAATTCCAGTGGGACTTTGCTTTAGTTTTCTTTTTTCACCTTGTTTTTCTTCAATGAAATTTTTAGGACTTTGCCTTAGTTTTCTTTTTTTACCTTGTTTTTCTTCAATGAAATTTTGTTTCTTTATCACTTGTTTTACTGATCACTAAGTTTATCAGCGCTGCATTTACCTTGTATACAACTCTGTGTGTTAGACCCATGTATTGCATCTTCCTCTAGCTCAGTCCCCTTGTTGTGTTTTAATCCCTGTTCTTTAGGGACACTGTACATGCACCCCTTTGAGAAATTCAGACTAAGCAATTAACAGTTAACTGTATTTTTACTGAAGAAAACAAACATATAGAAACAGTTCCTGTAAAACAGCTTCTCACACATATTCCTGTACAGAGGTGTTCTAATGCTCATAAGGTAATCATACCTGAATAACAGCAAGTCCATAGTCCTTTAGGGGCAAGTGTCTATTAAAGCAAATAATCCACAAGAAATAATGTAAGTCCCTTAGAGTGCATGACTGGCAGTAATCCACAAGGTATTAAGTCCATAAAGCCCTCAGGTTCCCAGCCCCCCAGGGAGCCCCAACTGGGCCCCCCCCCCCACAGATGGGGGCACAGACTGACAACCTTCCTACAAGTGGCCAATCACCAAGCACCTTCACTGTCACAAGAAGTAATCCCATGCCTTGACATACTCTGGAGTAATGGAAATTTGTCTTCACTCTTAGTGGCTGAATGCAGCAGAGCCAGCGAGGGAGTGAAGTAAAGGTGAATATATGCTGCTGGTTAGAGGGCATTAAAGTGAACCTATATTCTCATTAATACAAAGTCTTCCTGTAACTTTTATTCAGTCTGTTGAGTTAACTGACTTTCTTCTTGAAAACAAAAAAAGCAAAAAACTTGGATTATTTGATCATAAATGTACTTGTATTCCTTGTATTTACTTGTATTCCTTGCAGCGTTTATGGCTTATTAAGTAGTCTCGGTTTGGACAGTGCTCGTGGCTGTGAAATGCTAATCAGACCAGACTTAGCCCAGAGTGTGTCATGTACTTTCTAAAAAGAGATTCACTGCCAGACAGAATTAAATTGCATAAGAGCCCTTGAAAGTTTGCACAAAACATTGCAATAACGCATAGGAGGGGCCGAGCGACCATGAGACAAATCAGTTGCTGAACACATTCTATTGTGTAATGCAAATAGAGTTAAATAGGTGAAAGACTTTGAAGCTACAACCTCGAGGAGCTGCAGACTCAGATCTATGTATAAAATATCCATACCTTGAATTCTTTATTAAAGGTGTAGCACTAACTCTCGGTGGAGCTGCTGGTTTAAAGCGGGCTTGTTACCTTCACTCTCGATACCTGTTTCACCGACACCGGGTCTAGGGTCCCGTTGAGTTTACCTCTGGACGATATAAGCACCAAACACTTGAGTATATTTTCCAATGCTTTAATGAACCAGTAATAAAGGAAGTAGCAGGAAAGAGGCAGAAGGAAAGCTGCAGGGAAGCTCAAATACCCTTCCTCAGTATTCTTTAGGACATTCTTTGAAATTGAACACTTGTAGTTGAATGCGATCCCCTTGTGGGACACACTCTTTGCTCGCCTGGATAGGCCTCTCTCAGTTGCCTGGCAGCCAGTACGCAGCACAAACAAAAGTCTCTGCCACAGACTTATTTGGAATAAAACCCGTACGATCCTCTGCCACAGGATGTATTGGTTTGCGATGAATGTCAGACACAGTACTTGAACCTTTAAGCCAACCCGGCAGTACTATGCAGTAAGACTACTTCAGGATACTTCCTCCAACCGAGTCACCAGGCCCCTCTCCAGACCAGCACTCTGCATGATCCTTCCATGACGGGTCCTCCCCTGGGATCTCCTCGGTTGTCCAGCTTCTTCACTCAGGATAGACAGCTCAGGACCATTCCTCTGCTGCTGTGGTAGGCCCCAGACAGGCTTCTGGGCCCACCCACACGCCGCAGCGACGTGGGCCTCCGGAACGGAGGACCACGAGGTGGTACTCTTAACACATACCTGTCGGCCAGGAGGGCCAGCAGGTGGCTGAAAACTAACCCCTAAACATGGCGTCTATCCCATAAATACCCTCTCCCAGAATGCAACCCGGAGGACCACCTCCACCGAGTTGTCTCCGGGACAGAGGAGCACTCATACGCTTCAACACGTTGCCTTTCCAACACCAGCCAATGGTGACAACGACACCCACCGGCACAGTGTGGAACTACACGCAACTTAGCCAAGCTGGAACAGAGGCAAATCTAACTTCACCTAACAAGTAACCCACAAGATTTACCTATCATCGGTAGATTAAAAATCTACCAGCGCTACAAAGGTTTAAAAAGGTAACCATAACTTTTTTTGGAACCAACGTGGTCTCCAGAATGACCACTTTATCATATTTATGACCAAAGTAAAGTGGGTACCTCCTCTGCTACTATCTGGAGCCAATTAAATCTTATTTC
Source organism: Aquarana catesbeiana (assembly GCF_042186555.1). Classification (NCBI taxonomy): domain Eukaryota; kingdom Metazoa; phylum Chordata; class Amphibia; order Anura; family Ranidae; genus Aquarana; species Aquarana catesbeiana. The sequence continues at coordinate 46,954,312 of NC_133325.1, forward strand.
TGGCACTATGTCACTTTGTTATTATATATATATATCATATTTGCCAACATCATGATCCCAGAACTCGGGAATCTTGCTTATGGTCTGCATATACACTTTCCAGGTGGGCTTGCCCAAATTATGTCCACTTTATGGGTTTGTCCTGCCTAAACCCCACCTCTAAACTGGTGGAGACTTTCCATCATGCCAACTTAACATGTTGTCCTGACAACTAAATATGCGGGGGCTGCATGATCACAGCCCCATATCCTGCAATTATGGACTTTTTGAGTTACTATGCCTGTGCAGTAACGTAAATACGGTTGATGATGTGATTCCAGGTCATGGTCCGGGATACAACATCAGTAGGACAATGGGTCAAGATATGGCACTTTTCCAGAAATACAGGAAGGTTGGCATCTATATATACACACTCTCAGCGTCAGTGTAAATATAACCCAACTGAATTGTGTCATTTACACTTCTCTCTTCTTTAAGTCAAATTTTATTTGAAGCTAAAAAACAAGATGTGTGTAGTTAGAATAGGCCACTTATGTCAGCTTAAAACTTTTTGGGAGTAAACTACACAAGCTGATTTTAGAGAATAAGCCAAGAGCAATGGTAAACCAGCACTGATTAAATGTTTTATTGTAAATGAAAGTGTGCTCTGGTAGTTGACCGAAGCATTATTGCTCACAGCTTGAACAACGCTGCCAAGGAAACATTTTTTGCAGAATGTTGTGGATGGAATAGGCTTCTTATGCCAGTATAAAATCTTTACAAAAACACAGTGTAAGAAAAGTATTTCTCAAGTCAGAGTAAGAAAAAAATGGCTGACTATTTTCCAAGACAATTTTAGGATGATAAGCAAGCAAGCAACGAACATTAAGCAGGGAAAGAATCACCTAATTCTGTCTCTATGTAATCCAGGATGTGTGCCCCAGAAGTGCCACATCTGTGCCACAGCAGTGCTCTACAGTACCCCATCAGTGCACATCAGTACCCAGCAGTGCTACATCTGTGCCCAGCAGTGCACACATATGTGCCCCATCAGTTATCGACAGTGCCCCATCAGTGCCACATCTGTGCCCAATTAGTGCCACGTCAGTGCCCAGCAATGCCCCATCAGTGCACATCTGTGTCCCATCAGTGCCACATGTGTGCTTTACATTGCCCTACAGTGCCACATCTGTGCATCACCAGTGCCACATCTGTGCTCTACAGTGCCCCATCAGTGCCACTAAAGTGCCCAGTGGTGTTCAACAGTAAGTGCTCATCAGTGCCCCCCTATCAGTGGATCTTTATCAGCGCCTGTCAGTACAGTAAAAAAAATGCATAGAAATGTGTTTTCATTTTCTTTCCACATTTTCCAAAAACTTGTGGAGAAAAATGACATATTCAAAAGACTCATAATGCCTCATAGAATATACATTGGGGTGTTTGCTTTCCAAAATGGGGTTTTCTTTTGGCATTTCCACTGTCTTGGTGCTCCAGGGCCTTCAAAAGTGTGATAGGTTCTCAGGAAATTAAATGTGTAATTTATGTCCCTAGAACCCCTGATAGTGCTCCCTGCATGTTGGGCCTCTGTATGTGGCCAGACTGTGTAAAAGTCTCACACATGTGGTATCACCGTACTCAGGAGGAGCAGCAGAATGTGTTTTGGGATGTAATTGTAAGTATGCATATGCCATGTGAGAGAAATAACCTGCCAATATGACAATTTTGTAAAAAAGAAAAATTATCTTCATTTTCCAAAGAATTGTGGGAAAAAATTACAACTTCGAAAAACTCGCCATGCCTCTTACTAAATACCTTCCCAAAAAGGGGTCATTTGAGGGGTATTTGTACTTTCCTGGCTTGTTAGTGTCTCAAGAAATGAGACAGGAAATCAGTACATCAGATGTGATCAATTTTCAGTTATTTGCACCATAGCTTGTAGACTCTATAACTTTCACAAAGACCAAATATAATACACTGATTTGGGTTATTTTTTACCAAAGATATGAAGCAGTATAAATTTTGGCCAAAATGTATGAAGAAAAATTACTACATTTGCTAAATTTTATAACATTATAAAATTTTAAAACAGAAACGAAGAAAAATTAATTTTTTACAAAGTTTTTGGTCTTTTTTTATTTATAGCGCAAAATATAAAAAACCCAGTGGTGATTAAATACCACCAAAAGAAAGCTCTATTTGTTTGAAAAAAAGGACAAAAATGTCATATTTAAAATATTAAAAAAAGGCCACATGTGCGACTGCTATAGCTGTTAAAGGGACTGACGTACAGCTACGGGAACGAGCCGACCTGCCGCAGTATAATGATGGCGGCCGGTCGGCAATAAAAAACCCAGAGGTGATCAAATACCACCAAATTTAAGCTCTATTTGTGTAAAAAAAATGATAATTTTTTGGGGGTACATCATTGCATGGCTGCACAACTACCAGTTAAAGTAGCGCAGTGCCAAATAACAAAAAAAAAATGGCCTGGTCACGAAGGGGGTAAAATCTTTCGGTTTTCAAGTGGTTAAGGTGTCTGTACTACCTGTGAGGACATAAATGTTGGAGTATTTTCCCTACACTCATTAGAGCGGAAGAAGTAGCTTGGGTAAACGACAAAACTTCAACATTACAAGTCTAGAAAAATGTCACTAACGGCTACTAGTTGTTTTTCATATTGCTAAACTGACACTATTCCAGTATATATTGCTAACTTAAAGCGTACCTTCAGTCATTTTTTCCACTTTCCATCTATTAAATCTTCTGCCCTTGTTGTTGTTTTAACTTTGGACAGTAAAACATTTTTTTTTTCTGCCAGTAAATACCTTATACAGCCCACTTCCTGTTTCTTGTCTGGTCATTAGCCTAGGCTTATGACATCATGCACAGCTCTCTCTCTCACTCTTGTGAGAGTTTACCAAGAAGGGAGGGGGGGGGTGAGTCATAAGAGGGCCAATGAGAGCTGCAGAGCTGGAGGTGTGCCTCTGTGTGTCTGTGTAAATCCAGGAAGTGAACAGGCAGCAGCTTCAGCTGCCCACAGTTAAAATGGATGCAGCCAGACTCAGTGGAGGGAGATTTCTGCAGCATATTTGGCAAGTACAGAATCACAGTATGTATGTAAAATAATATGCAAAGTGGTTGGAGGGAAGCTTCAGAAGGGCAAATATGTTTTTATTACCAATTATGTGAGCAGACTGCAGTTCCTCTTTAAAAAATCCCTTCTATTGCTTTCAGCCTCCTTCAAATCTCCATTTTTTTTTTTTTTTTTTTGCAGCTGTGATCTGATTTCCTGTTGGAGGGTGGCTGTGTTTGTTCTCAATGGCCCCCCTGTATGTAAGAATGTAGCCACCCTCTCTTGCTCACCCAGAGGCATAGCTCCCAACTGTCCCTGATTTTGAGGGACTGTCTCTAATTTGGAGCAATGTCCCTCTGTTATTCCTCCTCATTTGTCCTTCTTTTCTTTGTCCCTCATGACTCATGGATGAGAGAGTTTGGGGGTAGGGTGTTACCAGGGCTAGTGCAAGGATTTTTGACACCCTAGGTGAAATCTCATTTTGCCACCCTCCCTGGGCTCCACCCCTGACTCCACCCCCTTTCCCCTGCCCATGTAAACCTCACCTTTTTACTGAAGCGCCCATCAAATGCAGCCTCACCAGCGCCCATCAAATGCAGCCTCACCAGCGCCCATCAAATGCAGCCTCACGAGTGCCCATCAATGCAGCCTCACCAGTGCCCATCAAATGCAGCCTCACCAGCACCCATCCAATGTAGCCTCAGCAGCGCCCATCAAATACAGCCTCACCAGCACCCATCAAATGCACCCTCACCAGCGCATATCAAATGCAGCCTCACCAGCGCCCATCCAATGTAGCCTCACCAGCGCACATCAAATGCTGCCTCACCAGCGCACATCAAATTCAGCCTCACCAGCACCCATCAAATGCAGCCTCACCAGCACCCATCAAATGCAGCCTCACCAGCACCCATCAAATGCAGCCTCACCAGCACCCATCAAATGCAGCCTCACCAGCGCCCATCAAATGTAGCCTCACTGGCGCCCATCAAATGCAGCTTACCAGTGCCCATCATTGCAGCCTACCAGTGCCCATCAATGAATTTTTGCTTGCTTACATTCATTTAGGAATCAGAACACAGACACAGTCCTCCGCTGCCACTGCGCCTCTGACACTATGTGCTGATGCTGGGACTTAGTTGCTTGCTGCAGAAAGAAGAGAGTAGGAACACCAGTGGCCAGGCACCCTAGGCAGCAGGGCGCCCTAGGAGGCTGCCTAGTTTGCCTAGTGGTAGCACCGGCCCTGGGTGTTACGCTAATGGAGTTAAGGGATCTTCTAACCCGTCCTTCGTTATCTTTTTACCCTTCTATTTGTCTGGACAAATTGCTGTTTTTGATGCTTCCTCTCATTGGTTCTTGTAAAAGAGCATAGCACTGTTTGGTGTATGTTACCTAAATGTCTACAGAAGCAAGTCACCCCCCCTCCCTCTCCCCCCATGAACAATGCCGTACTGTCTGCATTTTAGGTTAGCCTGTCTGTTTTACATACATACAGTATTTTATATATCTACATTTACTGTAGCTTCATTTCCAGTTATTTCTAATCCTCAAATGTAATTCTGTCAGTTCCACATTCAGACAAAAGAACTTATTATTACCTGCAGCTAATTTGTCTGCTGTTTCAGTTAGGCTTGTGCCCCCACCATCTACGTTGGCTGTCAATCACTAGACAAAATCACTAGACAAAAGAATAGCATACACTAAGTCGCTCATAATTGTCTTTCTTGTGTATGAACTGACAGTTGCTTTGGTTGTTGGGCTGGATTTTGGTTTCTCATGGAATTAAAATTAAAATGACACTAAACAATATCCTTTTTCTCCAAAAATAATCCATACACATCCACAAATTATTGGCCCTGTAGACTATTTTGTTTGGAACGGGCAATGCATGTTAGTTACACGAGCGCTACAAATCCCACAGGCCATTACATACCCATTACATACCCATGGCCATTGCATACCTCCCAACTTTTTTGAGATGTGAATGAGGGACACCTATCAGCAAAAGCATGCAGGCATAGGACACACCCCTGGCCACGCCCCCTAAAGGAGAATTGTACAAAAAAAACAAGATTGTTTTTTTACCACTACTACTCCTTTATATTGGCTTTTGGAATTTACAAATGCAGCAATTTAGAAATCAGATGAAAGGTTTAGCACTGGAAAACACTTTTTGATAGATATAAAGTGGATTTTATATACATCTATATAGATCAAACCAAAATGAGGGACAAATGAGGAGGAATGAGGGACAGAGGGACAGTCCCTCGAAACCGGGGACAGTTGGGAGCTATGCTTATAGCCTAGGCCATCTTTATGTAGATCAACAATTCTTTTTTTCAGATCCTTTAGAGAGTTCTTTGCCATGAGGTGCCATGTTGAACTTCCAGTGATCAGTATGAGAGAGTGAGAGCGATAACACCAAATTTAACACACCTGCTCCCCATTCACACCTGAGACCTTGTAACACTAACGAGTCACATGTCACCGGGGAGGAAAAATGGCTAATTGGGCCAAACACCTCCAAGACGACCACGGCCTTGCTAAAGAAGCTGAGGGTAAAGGTGATGGACTGGCCAAGCATGTCTTCAGACCTGAACCCTATTGAGCATCTGTGGGGCATTCTCAAACAGAAGGTGGAGGAGTGCAAGGTCTCTAACATCCACCAGCTCTGTGATGTCATCATGGAGGAGTGGAAGAGGACTCCAGTGGCAACCTGTGAAGCTCTGGTGAACTCCATGCCCAAGAGGGTTAAGGCAGTGCTGGAAAATAATGGTGGCCACACAAAATATTGACACTTTGGGTCCAATTTGGACATTTTCACTTAGGGTTGTACTCACTTTTGTTGCCAGCGGTTTAGACATTAATGGCTGTGTGTTGAGTTATTTTGAGAGGACAGCAAATGTACACTGTTATACAAGCTGTACACTCACTACTTTACATTGTAGCAAAGTGTCATTTCTTCAGTGTTGTCACATGAAAAGATATAATAAGATATTTACAAAAATGTGAGGGGTGTACTCACTTTTGTGAGATACTGTATATATACACACACAAACACATTATTATTATTAATTATTATTATTATACGAGCTTTATATAGCGCCAACAGTTTACGCAGCGCTTTACAATGTATAAGAGGGACAACAAAATTACAGTACAGTTCAATACAAAAGGTACAGGAGGGCCCTGCTCATAGAGCTTACATTCTAAAGGGAGGGGGTGGTGGTACAAAAGGTTTACATATTATATATTATATACATGTGTATGCCCGCCCAAGCGTATGACTTTCTTTACTTCGCTGCTATGGGCTCTAGCCCCAGATCTTTTGTAGACCTAGCAATGCCCTTAATGCTGGGCATCCTCCTGCCAGGGAATAAGGGAGGTTCTATCTACCTTGCTGGAACTTCTAATACACCTCGTGAGAAGCTCACAGTGTGCAATGAAATCAGAGCAAGCAATTTAATGATACAGGCGTCCAACAAGCCAAAATGTCCGATGTGAACGTTCTTCAGCCGCCGTGGCTCTTGAACAGAGCGGAGGTATAAAAAGGTAATTTGCCGGGGGCGTGTTTTTTCATTCGGAGTCTCTTTATTACCCCGCAAAGGTAAGGGGTGTTCTGACTTTTGTGAGATACTGTATGTATATTGGCTTGGCGTTAAGGCCCACGACACACACACACACACACATATATATATATATATATATATATATATATATATATATACGGTCGGTCTGTGAGAACTGTTTAAATCACTTTTTTATTTCTCCATCTAGCTTTTTCATGCTCATAAGGGGATTATGTGAATGTACATTCAGCGTGACAGGTCCTCTTTATGGAGACATCAGTACAGTAAACCTTTTTTTTTATAAAAAAACAAGGACAGAGCCCACCCACTCTACCTTTCCAGTGGTATTTTTTATGCTGCAAAACCAATGAGGCACTTTAAATATTGATATTTCTGAGTATATGCCAACTTCAATGCCTGCACGCTCCCTTCACACTAACCTGAATTACAGATATGCATTATTAACACCATTTCAATAGCAAGACTTTTAACTGTCAGCATTCCTACTCAGCAGCCAGAGCCAGCTATTATGGCAAGCAGCTTAACAAATAAAAGGAGCCTAAAAACCAAATAAAATAGGAACTGTGGAAATTGCGCAGCATGGCAAGCAACTGTTAATCTTGCCTGGAACAGCCCACTGAACGTTGACGAGATTATTACCAATGCTTCTACATTGTACAGTGGATTCCCTGCAAGCTTTGGAAACATTACATTTGGTCATATATTAGATGTAAACCATAACTAAATTAAATTTATTTTGCTAAACCATTGTGTATTAAAAACAATTGTCTACCTGCACTCCAGCGATGGCTACATGGAATGTCTCAGATTCCTGATGGTGACATACCTGCGTAATGTGAGTTTGAAGTGGCCACTTACAGTTTTGAAAGCCCTTGTCACAAGAGGGTTGATTTATTAAATGCAAATAGTCTATGCACTGCAAGTGCAGTTGCTCTAGATCTGAGGGAGAACATGCAAAGAAAAAAAAAAAAAAAAAAAAAGCAGCATATCATTGGATGATAGAAATCAGCAGAGCTTCCCCTCATTTTTGGAGCTTCCCCCTCAGATCGGGTGCATCTGCGAGTGCAAGTGCAGTGCACAGTATACACTATATAGTTAAAAAATTATTAGGACGCCTGCCTTTGCAGGCACATGAATTTTCATGGCATCCCAGTCTTATGCCGTGTACACACGGGCGGACTTTTCCACCAGACTGGTCCGACGGAACAAATCCGTCGGACAATCCGACCGTGTGTGGGCTTCATCGGACCTGCAGCGGACTTTTTCGGTCGAAAATCTGACGGACTTTAGATTTTTTCAAAAGTCCGACGGATTCGAGTCCGGTCGAAAAATCCATTCGTCTGTATGCTAGTCCGATGGACGAAAACCGACCCTAGGGCAGCTATTGGCTACTGGCTATCAACTTCCTTATTTTAGTCTGGTGTACGTCATCACATACGAATCCGTCGGACTTTGGTGTGATCGAGTGTAGGCAAGTCCGTTCGTTCGGAAGTCCGTCGAAAGTCCGTCAGAAAGACCGTCAGAAAGACCGTCGGACCTTTGATGCCGAAAAGTCCGCCCGTGTGTACACGGCATCAGTCCGTAGGGTTCAATATTGAGTTGGCCCACCCTTTGCAGCTATAACAGCTTCAACTCTTCTGGGAAGGCTGTCCACAAGGTTTAGGAGTGTGTCTATGGGAAAGTTTGACCATTCTTCCAGAAGCACGTATGTGAGGTCAGGCATAATTGTTCAAAGAAAAGATCTGGCTCGCAGTCTCGGCTCTAGTTCACCCCAAAGGTGTACTATAGGGTTGAGGTCAGGACTCTGCGCAGGCCAGTCAAGTTCCTCCACCCTAAACTCGCTCATCCATGTCTTTATGGACCTTGCTTTGTGCACTGGTGCACAGTCATGTTGGAACAGGAAGGGGCCATCCCCAAACTGTTCCCACAAAGTTGGTGGTAGAGGAATTGAGTCTTGTGTCACAGAAATTTAGTCCTGAGTCCTGAGTCAGGAGAGGAATGCAGTCAATTCAGAGAAATGCAGTCCTCAATCAAATTGAATGCTGAGTCAGAGGACTTAAGTCCTAAATCAGAGGAATTGAGCCTTGAGTGAGAGGAATTGAATAATTGCATCCTGAACTAAATAAACTGAGTCCTGAGTCAGAAGATTTAAAGTCCTGAGTCAGAGTTATTGAGCCCCGAGGTAAAGGAATTGAATCAGAGGAATTTAGTCCCTAATCAGAGCAATTGAGTCCTGAGTCAGAAGAACTGAGACTTGAGGCAGAGGGATTGAGTCCTGAATCAGAGGAGTTGAGTCAGATGAAGTCCTGAGTCAGATAAATAGAGTCTCAGTTCAGAGGAATCCAATGTTCAATCAGAATAATTGAGTCCTGAGTCAGAGGAATTGAGTCCTGAACCAAAGGAGCTAAGTTGCAAGTCCGAAGAACTAAATCCTGAGTCAAAGGAACTAAGTCTTAAGTCAGAAAAAAATAGTCTTGAGTCAGAGGAACTGAGTATTAGGTCAGGGATTGAGTTCTTCCTTAGTCAAATGAATGGAGTCCTAAATAAGATGAATTGAGTCCTAAGTCCTAAATTCTAAGTGGGATTGAGTCATTCCTTAGTCAAAGGAATTGAGACCTAAATCAGATTGAGCTACATAGTCCTGAGTCAGAATGACTAGACTTGAGTCACGCGGACTAAAGCTTCATGCACATTGGTGGTCAAATAACTGCATTTTTGGGCCCCTGGGGGACACAGGTGCAGCAGTGTGGAGGATGGGGATGTTGGGTATGAGGCAAAAGGCTGGAGTGCCACTTTAGGATAAAAGTTCCATTATAAATTGTAGTTTACTGTTCCTCGGTCTCAGCACTTTAGAACACTAACAAATAGAAAAGTGTGAGATTAGCGGCCCTCTAACCCCTCTGTTGTGTTTCCATTAGCAGTGTATTCTGTGACGGCACCCAGGCTACTTAGAGATGATTAAGGTTTGTCTATTAGATAAAAGCTTTTAATGCAGGCCTGAAAAGATGACAACATAACATTTGATTACACCGTTTAGTCACCGCGAACATTGACATTTCTATTAAAACTGGGCTAAATTTAGCCTTTTCATTGATTTCTATACTTTAAATTCCACTGGAGACCTCTGACGCACTTACATTTCTGCCAAAATAATTTGAGTGTGTATTAGATTAATATTAGAAAAACGTGATCTCTAATCCTATACCCCGGGATCTTTCCTCTAGGTAAATGGTGTATAGGAAGGTGTATTAAATAAAATGAATGATAATAAATGGTGACGTGGCAATACTATTAATTAGCATATGTGCATAAGCATACCAGCATTCTATAGTGAACTCTTAAGTGGTGAAAAAATAATAATAAATATATTGACTTATGACCAATAAATATGAGTGCAAAATAAGTGCTACCATACACAGCGATACAGATGCTCTGGTATATCATAAAAAGCAAATAAAAATAGAGAAATAAAGTCCTTAATAGTGAATAAATTATAGTTGAAAGTCCAAAATACAGCTATAATGTGAGTCCAATATTAAATATCTCAGTGGAGAACTATAATAATAGTGGCCATCTGAAGTTTCTGTAGGTATGGTCTCTCAAAACTCTCACCTCAGAGCTGTGGTGTCATGGCTGTTTGTGAGTAGATGTTGTCACCGCTGTTGGTAAATGCTGCTGGTGATGCATCTCTCCTCTAGGGTCGCCTGCTGTAGCTTCTAAAATAGCTGCAGTAAGATCAGCTCGGCATTGGGGGTGGAAAAGGGAGAGAAGAAAAGGGGGCTCCACTAGTGTAGTATGTTAAATAATGGGAACATTTATTATGTGTAAAAATAGACTCTTACATTTCAACAAAGGTTAAAAAACAGATACAGCAAAACTGAGTTAGTGTGGGACTTTCAGCACACTCTCACTTCTCTTCCTGTGCTCTCTTCGCTCCGGCCAATCCCTACGCGTTACGACACGTCACGTGTCTTCATCTAGGGAACCGGATTGGTTGTTCTATTCTGTGTTAAATAGCGAGATACCGGAAGAACTGTAGCTGCCATCTTAACTGTGGTCAGTACTGAATTTGCATGGCAGCCATTTTCCCTTAGATCAACGGATAATATAGGTTGGCCATTTTATTGTGGCTAAGGTGTGATTTGTCTCTACATGCAAACCCAAATGTCTGCAGCCATTTTTTTGGTGGGAGACATTTACATATATGGTGAAATATCTGTGGTTGTTTCTCGTCTGTCACATGGATAAATAAAGTAAATTAGAAGCCTAATATTAATTCAAAGACGACGCCAAAGGAATAAGTGTATAAAATGATGAGTGTGCATCTAAATAATATAATTATAAGATATATATATATATATATATATATATATATATATATATATATATATATATATGTATTTTATCTTATATTTAGATGCACACTCATCATTATATACACTTATTCGTTTGGCGTCCCACATCATTCAAACCGATGTATATTCATTTATGCAATCTATTACATTCACTTACAGGGTTAATATCTCGTCTTTGAGTTAATATTAGGCTTCTAATTTACTTGATTTATCCATGTGACAGACGAGAAACAACCACAGATATTTCACCATATATGTAAATGTCTCCCACCAAAAAAATGGCTGCAGACATTTGGGTTTGCATGTAGAGACAAATCACACCTTAGCCACAATAAAATGGCCAACCTATATTATCCATTGATCTAAGGGAAAATGGCTGCCATGCAAATTCAGTACTGACCACAGTTAAGATGGCCGCTACAATACTTCCGGTATCTCACTATTTAACACAGAATAGAACAACCAATCCGGTTCCCCAGATGAAGACACGTGAAGTGTCGTAACGCGTAGGGATTGGCCGGAGCGAGGAGAGCACAGGAAGAGAAGTGAGAGTGCGCTGAAAGTGCCACACTAACTCAGTTTTGCTGTATCTGTTTTTTAACCTTTGTTGAAATGTAAGAGTCTATTTTTACACATAATAAATGTCCCCATTATTTAACATACTACAGCCCCCCTGGAGCCCCCTTTTCTTCTCTCCCTTTTCCACCCCCAATGCCGAGCTGATCTTACTGCAGCTATTTTAGAAGCTACAGCAGGCGACCCTAGAGGAGAGATGCATCACCAGCAGCATTTACCAACAGCGGTGACAACATCTATGGATTACTACTCACAAACAGCTATGACACCACAGCTCTGAGGTGAGAGTTTTGAGAGACCATACCTACAGAAACTTCAGATGGCCACTATTATTATAGTTCTCCACTGAGATATTTAATATTGGACTCACATTATAGCTGTATTTCGGACTTTCAACTATAATTTATTCACTATTAAGGACTTTATTTCTCTATTTATTATTTGCTTTTTATGATATACCAGAGCATCTGTATCGCTGTGTATGGTAGCACTTATTTTGCACTCATATTTATTGGTCATAAGTCAATATATTTATTATTTTTTCACCACTTAAGAGTTCACTATAGAATGCTGGTATGCTTATGCACATATGCTAATTAATAGTATTGCCACGTCACCATTTATTATCATTCATTTTATTTAATACACCTTCCTATACACCATTTACCTAGAGGAAAGATCCCGGGGTATAGGATTACTGCGCGAGATCACGTTTTTCTAATATTTTCATTCACATGTGTCACAGTACACCTTTGAGATTTTGCTGCATTTATCCTATTTAATAATTTAAATATATTTTTTGTTCATGGTAGTGATAGCGCGAAGGACACTTTACACATGTATTAGATTAATACCAATGTTAGCTTGGCAGAAAAAATTAAGACCTTTTTTTGACTGGAGAGCTTAGATAGTTAGCAGTGCTAAAGAATGATTGTACCCTAATGATGATGTCCTGCCACCTTGAGTGACCCCTCTAGACCCAGGTGATTGGGAGAAAAAAGTTCTACAGACGTTCAAACAAGAGGCTATGCCTGAAGTCATAACTTTAGACTTCCTTTACACCTATGTGGTATGATGCGGTGTGTTATTAATAAGTGTTAGGATTTGCGTTGCATTAAGGCAGCCCATTTGTTTAAACAAATTACCTAAAAAAAGTCTGCATAATTTTTGCTGATGAATCACATTAGAATGCATGGTAATGTGCTACTGTTCATTGGTGTCCACCGCAGGGACATTGAAAGCGCAGTGCCATTCAATGTGGAATACAAGTTCATGTAACGAGCATCACCGCAAGGCATAAGTGTAAAGCCGGTCTATTCTACCCTTGAGGTGCTCATTTTTTTCAGCCCAATTCCTGTCATTTCTTGTTGGTCTGGTGATATTGTGAGTACTTTCATCCTACATCTTCTGGGATGGGTACGTCCTAAATGCTGCAGAGAACAGCACCATGTAATGTCATGGCACTATTCCCTGCAATGTTCTCCTGTTAGCCCAGGGCAGCCTGATGATGGACCCCAAGAGGGCATATCCTATAATTGTGGTCTCACAAGAAGTGGGTAGAATGCTGCTGGGTGCCATTCAACCCAAGTGAGGACCAGTGTTTGCCCACAGAGGAGTATACATTGGGTGGTGCTGAAGCATGTTGGGGAACATTGAAAAAAAGAATCTGGAAATGGGCCGTAAAGAGAACTTGTCACATGAAAACTAAGCCATGGAATAGATTTTTGTGTTCTGTGACCCCTCTGCCCTGGTGGGAAGCTGAAAGATTCTGGAACTCTTATGCAGTTGTGGTGGATTCATCCTTCATCTTCTGGGATGGGTGCGTCATAAATGCTGCAGAGAACAGCACCATGTAATGTCATGACAATGTTCTCCTGTTAGCCTAGGGCGGCCTGATGATGGACCCCAAGAGGGCATATCCTAGAATTCTGGTCTCACAAGAAGTGGGTAGAATGAAGCTGGGTGCCATTCAACCCAAGTGAGGACCAGTGTTGGGCCACAGAGGAGTATACATTGGGTGGCGCTGAAGCATGTTGGGGAACATTGAAAAAAAGAATCTGGAAATGGGCCGTAAAGAGAACTTGTCACATGAAAACTAAGCCATGGAATAGATTTTTGTGTTCTGTGATCCCTCTGCCCTGGTGGGAAGCTGAAAGATTCTGGAACTCTTATGCAGTTGTGGTGGATTCATCCTTCATCTTCTGGGATGGGTGCGTCATAAATGCTGCAGAGAACAGCACCATGTAATGTCATGACAATGTTCTCCTGTTAGCCTAGGGCGGCCTGATGATGGACCCCAAGAGGGCATATCCTAGAATTCTGGTCTCACAAGAAGTGGGTAGAATGAAGCTGGGTGCCATTCAACCCAAGTGAGGACCAGTGTTGGGCCACAGAGGAGTATACATTGGGTGGCGCTGAAGCATGTTGGGGAACATTGAAAAAAAGAATCTGGAAATGGGCCGTAAAGAGAACTTGTCACATGAAAACTAAGCCATGGAATAGATTTTTGTGTTCTGTGACCCCTCTGCCCTGGTGGGAAGCTGAAAGATTCTGGAACTCTTATGCAGTTGTGGTGGATTCATCCTTCATCTTCTGGGATGGGTGCGTCATAAATGCTGCAGAGAACAGCACCATGTAATGTCATGACAATGTTCTCCTGTTAGCCTAGGGCGGCCTGATGATGGACCCCAAGAGGGCATATCCTAGAATTCTGGTCTCACAAGAAGTGGGTAGAATGATGCTGGGTGCCATTCAACCCAAGTGAGGACCAGTGTTGGGCCACAGAGGAGTATACATTGGGTGGCGCTGAAGCATGTTGGGGAACATTGAAAAAAAGAATCTGAAAATGGGCCGTAAAGAGAACTTGTCACATGAAAACTAAGCCATGGAATAGATTTTTGTGTTCTGTGACCTCTCTGCCCTGGTGGGAAGCTGAATGATTCTGGAACTCTTATGCAGTTGTGGTGGATTCCAGCAATCTCTGTAGTGAGGATTTCGCTAGTGGTAGTACCAAATGCATTTGGTTATTTTGTTCTTTTTTCAGCCTTCTCTGCCTAAGGCTGGCCTTAGATGAAGCAAATTTATTTTCTGCAACCATGGGTTGCAGGAATGAAATTAGCTTGATTCCCCCATCGACCCAGTCTGTGTCCCTCCCCATTGTGTAACAGCTGCTAGCAATAATCGCACCTAAAATCCATCAGGCTAGTTGTACCCAAGTAGATCGAACAACTTGGGTGCATTCAGCCTGCCCATACATGGTTTCAATCTCAGCTGGTTCCTGCAGAACTGGCCAAGATTTGAACCGTCAATGGCCGGATTAAAGCTGAACTCCAGCCAGCAGCTAGCTACACTTTTGAAATACATACAAGTGATTTGATGCACCTGACAAAAGATTTGTTCAGCCAGTCCTGTGATTTTGACACACACAGTGGGAAACATCTAAACTGCATTTCAATGTCAGGATCCTGTGGAGAGAGACAAAGAACGCAACGGCTGGTGTGCGGTGGGATGACAGCGGTGCCAGTTGCAGGGCATCATACTGTTCACTTTTTTTTTTTTTAAACAAACTTATTGAAATGTCACACCATTACATTCCTTCATTAACCACTTGACCACTTGAGAGCACTGAACCCCTGAGCCCACCTAGTTGTGTGACATTAGCAAATTAATATTCGCTAATGTCTTCCTGCTTCTCCTCCCGGCAAATCAGGAAGGGGGTCCTGACACCCAATTGGCCCAGGAGTCCTAGAACTCCCGGCCAAACGGGTCTCAGGACCCACTTCTTGTTCAGCTGGCAGGAGAAGCAATGGCCCCAGCTCTTCCCTCGGTCAGCTGCGGGCCATGTGCAGCGAAGAGCAGCAGTGGAGGGGCAGCAACAGCCTCTTCCAGCTTCCAGGAGCCCTACCCCGGATTCAGCACCAACACTACCACCTCATCATTGTCCTCCTAAGGCAGTGATGGTGAACCTTGGCACCCCAGATGTTTTGGAACAACATTTCCCATGATGATCATGCACTCTGCAGTGAAGTTGAGCATCATGGGAAATGTAGTTCCAAAACATCTGGGGTGCCAAGATTCGCCATCATTGTCCTAAGGTAAGGTCATGAATTGTCAGGATTGTTTGCCACCCCCCCCTCAAAATATTGAACACCTGAGCACCAGCCGCCACTGGTTTATAAACAGCTTTAGTGTCTTGTGGCTTTCTAAGTAGGGTAACCAAGGATGAACAGGCATAGCAGGAGAACCTGAGATTCTCTATGGGCTCATGGCTTGATCTCTGCAAGCTGCACAGCTCAGAGGATGTAAGATTTTTTCACCCCCCCCCCCCTTACCCTGTTGTTATGCTCTACATTTGCATTAGGGGCGGAGAACATAATTTTGTACACATGGTGCAGCCCAGCCAAAGTAAAAGTACAATTCAATTTCAAAACTTGCACCCAAGATGGACTAGAGACTATGAAATGTCCTGTACAGCATACATAGAGCACACCTCCCAACTTTTTGAGATGGCAATGAGGGACACCTATCAGCAAAAGTATGCAGGCATAGGACACACCCCTTGCCACGCCCCCTTAAAAGGAGAATTGTACAAAAAAAAACAAGATTGGTTAAACCCACAAGTGCTTTTTTTTTACCACTACTATTCCTTTATATTGGCTTTTGGAATTTACAAATGCAGCAATTTAGAAATCAGATGAAAGGTTTAGAGCTGGAAAACACTTTTTGATAGATAAAAAGTACATTTTATATACAGCTGTATAGATCAGACCAAAATGAGGCACAATTGAGGAGCAATGAGGGACAGAGGCACATTGTTCCAAATCAGGGACAGTCCCTCGAAATCAGGGAAAGTTGGGAGTTATGATACAGCAGTGCACAATGTGCACTGCTTGTTGCAAACAAACACAAGTGATGGGGAAAAGAAGAGGTTCAGGAGCTCTTGGAGGCTGTTACAAGGAGGCAGAAAATCACTGTAAGAAAAGATTTCATGGAAAATAAATTACAGGGCCGTTAAGTAGTGAATGTGTATGGATTATTTTCGGAGAATAAGGAGAATATCTTGTTTAGTGTCACTTTAAGATGTCTGTACTGCTGTGTAGATATAAATGTTGGGGGATGTTCCCAGCACTCATTAAAACTGAAGAAGTGACCTGAGAAGCTACAAACATCTTCAACATTACAGAACATGTCTACTACTAGATATTATATTTTTCCTCAACAAAAGAAGAGTTACACTATTTTTTTTAACACTGAGGTTGAACTTTGTCAGAAAGGCATTAGGAAAGAAGATATCAATGACTTAACAGCAGTGAAGAGTACATGAAAGAAAAAAAAAAGGAAGAATTTTTTATTTAAAAAAATGATCATTAGTCTATTGATAAAAGAATACACTGACAACTGTAGGAATATATAAACTCATTTATGTAAGCAGAATCTATGCAGATAAAAAAAAAAAAAAAACTGTAACTACCATATAACGCACCTTCATTTTAGGAGAGAAGTTTCAGGTAAAAAACTTAAATTTTTAATAAAGAACTTTGAAGCAAAATAAGGGTCAGTGCCCATCAGTGCAGCTTGATCAATGCCCATCTGCAGCCTGATCAATGCCCATCTGCGGCCTCACCTCAGGTTACTGCTGCTTTGGAGGGGACAGGGAGGGGGGCGGGACGAGTGCCATCAGATTACATACAGTGAGAATCACCTGTTTACTCAGCAGCCTGGACCAGCACCTGGACCGGCTTCTATGATAGACAGAACAGTGGTCCAATGCCGTCCCAGGAGATGGGACTTCCTATTACAGAGGCCACTGAGTAAACAGGAGATTCTCACTGTATGTAATCTGACGGCGTACATCCCGCCCCCCTCCCCTTCCCTCCTAGGCAGCCCAAATTCCAGTATCGGCGTATAACATGCACATACAATTTGCACCCTTTTCAGGGTGAAAAAGTGCATGTGCTGCTGCTGCACTGCTGGCTGGACTGGCTCAGATCCACGGCAGAGAGAGGATAAGGTGAGGATTGGATGGAATAATAGTCTACAGTAATGAAGGAGAAGGTGAATGACACAAGTAGTGGAGGAGGACAGTAATGAAGAAGAAGGTGACATAAGTGGTGGAGGGGGAAATTAATGAAGGAGATGGTGACACGAGTGGAGGACACTAATGAAGAAGAAGGTGACACAAGCGGGGGACAGTAAAGAAGAAAGTGACACAAGCGGGGAACATTAAAGAAGAAGAAGGTGACACAAGCGGGGGACAGTAAAGAAGAAGAAGGTGACACAAGCGGGGGACAGTAATGAAGAAGAAGGTGACACAAGTGGGAGACAGTAATATAGGAGAAGGTGACACAAGTGGGGGACAGTACTGAAGGAGAAGGTGACACAAGTGGGGGACAGCAATGAAGAAGTTGACACAAGAGGGGGACAGTAATGAAGGAGGAGGTGACGAAAGCAGGGGACAGTAATGAAGAAGAAGGTGACACAAGTGGGGGATAGTAATAAAGGAGAAGGTGACACAAGCAGGGGACAGTAATGAAGAAAAAGGTGACACAAGTAGGGGATAGTAATGAAGAAGTAGGTGACACAAGTGGAGGGACAGTAATAAAGAAGAAGAAGGTGACACAAGTGGGGAACAGCAATGAAGAAGAAAGTGACACAAGTGGGGGACAGCAATGAAGAAGAAGGTGACACAAGTGTGAGATGGTAATGAAGAAGAAGGTGAGACAAAAGGGGGATAGTAATGAAGAAGGTGAGACAAGTGGGGGACAGTAACAAAGGAGAAGGTGACACAAGTGGGGGACAGTAATGAAGAAGGTGACACAAGTGGGGGATAGTAATGAAGAAGAAGGTGACACAAGGGGGGGATACTAATGAAGAAGAAGGTGACCCAAGTGGGGGATAGTAATGAAGAAGAAGGTGACACAAGGGGGGGATAGTAATGAAGAAGAAGGTGACCCAAGTGGGGGATAGTAATGAAGAAGAAGGTGACACAAGTGGGGGATAGTAATGAAGAAGGTGACACAAGTGGGGGATAGTAATGAAGAAGAAAGTGACACAAGTGGGGGACAGTAATGAAAAAGAGAGTGACACAAGTGGGGGGACAGTAATGAAGAAGAAAGTGACACAAGTGGGGGACAGTAATGAAGAAGAAGGTGACATAAGTGGGGGACAGTAATGAAGAAGAGGAAGGTGACACAAGTGGAGGATAGTAATGAAGAAGAAGGTGACACAAGTGGGGGACAGTAAAGAAGAAGAAGGTGACACAAGTGGGGAACGGCAATGAAGAATAAGAAGGTGACACAAGTGGGGGACAGTAATGAAGAAGAGGGTGACACAAGTGGGGGACAGGATAAATGTGTCACTGTTTTAACCAAGGTTAGGGCTATATGATACGTTAAATACAGTTCTGTAAGCAACACCTTATTTTCTGGCAGTGCCCCTCCAGAGACCCTGGATCCTCCCCTGCATAACAGCAGAACCTGAAATTCTCTATGGCCTCACGATCCCTGCAAGCTGCACAGCTCTGCACATCCCTCTTAGCATGTCATTATATTCCACATTTGCATAGGAGACGGAGCACATCACTGCACACTGGGGCTCATCCCAGTCCTGCCCATTGGATAAAGTGTTTAGTTAAAAAAAAAAGAAAGTAGTAAGTAGTTGATAACAGACTGGGTGGGGGTGGGTGGTGGGATGTTTGGGGGGGGGGGGGGAAGAAGCGTCCTATTATTGGAGTAGAATAAAAGTTATTCCTACAATTGTATAATTACATCACTTCCTTAAAATAGTAGCACCATTTCCATCACCTTCTGCTAATGCTGATGAAGTACATGGTATAGATTGTGCAGGATAGCCTACGGATAATATAAAATCTCACACAGAAGTTCAGGAATGCATGCACTGTTTTTAACTTGCTAAGCATTTGTATTAAAAAAAAAAAAAAGATACTTAGATTCTGCTTTCCGACATAGAAAGAGACTGTTTTGAATACTAAATAACTGTCTGTTTTTCTGCTGCTTTTATTGATTGGCTTGTGTACTGCGTACCGCCAAATGTCTTTGGTGCTTGCTCCAGCTAAAGGCTGTTTGCATGTTTAAGCTGACACTCTTTCCAACACCTCGAAATCTCTGCAGTGATAAAGATTGCAATTAGCAGCCTGATCTCCGCTCCCCAAAGGCTTCATTAATGGTACTTTGATATAGAGTTGAACACTCTAGATGAGAGAATTGCCAGCGACACTGAACAAGTGGAATCCCTTTCCTTTTCAACTTGCAGAAACGCAATGGTCGGTGCAGTGAGCGCAGTTTAAAGGGACCCTGTCGCTATCTTAAAAAATGTAAACAAGCAACAGCCTGTGAAATAAAATGTGCTAGGAGCCTTTCAGATGGGCTTGGATGTCAGTCATGTCCTCCATGTTATCCTATTACTTGTTGGGTGCCAAGTGCTGGGTCACATGGAAGGCCTACCCCACGTGGATTCTTCTGGATTAGGTTAGGCACTTTGTTACAGGGTCACTTTACACACACACACACACACACGGAGTAACTTTCTCTTTGTGCCATCTTCATCAATGCCTATTGGCAAGGCTGAGGCTGCTGTGGGGGAAAACTCAACCCTAAGGTGGACCTCTATACTTATGCCGCGTACACACGGTCGGATTTTCCGACGGGAAATGTTGGATGTGAGCTTGTTATCGGAAAGTCCGACCGTGTGTATGCTCCATCGAACATTTGCTGTCGGACCACCAAATGTTTCTTAGCAGGTTCTCAAATTTTCCACCAACAAAACTTTGTTGTCGGAAAGTCCGATCGTGTCTACACAAGTCCGTTGCACAAAAGTTCACGCATGCTTTGAATCAAGCAGAAGGAGCCGCACTGGCTAATGAACTTCCTTTTTCTCGGCTCGTCGTACGTCTTGTTTGTCACTGCGTTCCCACGTTCAGAATTGTTGGCCAACATTTGTGTGACCGTGTGTATGCAAGACAAGTTTGAGCCAACAACCTTCCAACAAAAATCCACGGTTTTGTTGGCGGAAAGTCCGATCGTGTGTACGCGGCATTAGAGATGAACATACACCATGTACACTGACATTTGTTGTGGAAATTTTCTGAAGATGTATTTAATATGTATTGTCATAGTGTCTCCCAGTGTTAGTTCTACCGCAGCCCGCTCTAAAGAGTGGACTGGGGCAGACTGGCACCAGTTGAGTCCCGTTTTGGTAGTGAAAAGCTTCCTAAGGTTGCAGAGAGGTGTTTGCAGAGTGGGGATATGTCCTCCAGCGAAGGGCCCCTGTGCGATGCACAGAACGATCGTCTGGTGGGGGGTTGTGTTCACTTTGCAAAGACATTATCGGTTATGAGGGGATGTACACTCGTGTGTCTCTGTGTGTCTGATCAGCACATGGCGGGACCATGGCTTGCCCCTTCAGATGATCTCCCATCCACAGGAATGGTAGTATAATCAGGGTATGCGTTGTTCTCTGAACAACGCAGAATAAGGATTCACGACAACGGTAAAAACGGGAGTCTTTGAATTGTTATGGTCGGGGATAGAGTTCATGATTTCAGCTCTAAATAAACAGGACACAGGGCTCCAGGGGCAGACAGTCGAGCTGTGGAGCTGAGGATGTAAGAATGGTGGTCATGTCTGTTTACTTGGGAAGATACTGGAAACAGGGGCGTACTAAGATGCATTAGACCAAAAGGCTGAAAGGGCGCTTATTAGCGCAGGAGATGTGGATTACGCAAAGCGTATAGTGGAATCTCCACGTCACATTGTAACAGTTCTCCAGTTAAATCTTGGTTCCCCGTGACAATGTACACCTTCAAAGTAACTTGCATTTTGGAAGGACATGCTGAGCCAATGTCCACATCCACCTGTCCAGCGTTTTCCAATACAATCTCCAGTAGCGGAGCGGGCCCCGCCTTGTGCTCTGCGCAGGCTCCACTTGTGTGGTCAACTTATTTCTTGAACTTCACTACCTTGTACAGGATGAGGAACTTCCACAGTGCAATCCATTCTCATATTGCTATGTGAGACAGACCGATGGCAGAAGGAGAGCCAACAACACTTCGCTCAATGCTAAAGGACGTGCCACCTATAATAGGTACATGCTATTGACAGGCTGCTTGTTAAACCTCTGTTACTCTTGGTGGCTACTTATGTCTTTACATTACTCCACTCCGTACTGTTGTCTTAATACCCCACTGTGCTAAGACCCACTGTTAACTGTGTGTCTGACAGTTACTTACGATACACCTCTTCAGACCAGGCAAGGACAACGTTTCAATACTTTACTTGGCAAAAGTGCAGAAATATACGTTTCACAGTCCAACAGGCAAGACGTGATACTTCCTTACTCCTAACTACAACTACAGGCTAAGAGCTGCCCAGGCATACCTGCTAAGATGCAGTCCAACAATTACAGTCCTACAGAGGCACTGGTGTTTTTCAGGGAGAACCCCAAAGTTAAAATTCTTTGTTGCAGGTCATGAAAGGCGACATTTTCCTACTCCTATGGATCTCTTTGTGCGTCTCTGTCCCTTACAGGTCTCACAACCCACAGTTACATAGTTGGTAAGGTTGAATAAAGACACCAACCCATCCAGTTCAACCTGTGGTGTGTGTGTAAGTTTATGTCAATAATAAAGCCTATACCCCTGTATGTTATGATCGCTAAGATGCTCATCTAAGAGTTTTATTGAAACTCCCTACACTCCCTGGTGATACCACTGCTTGTGGAAGGGATATCCACATTCTTACTGCTCTGACAGTAAAGAAAGAAAGGTTAAACCGTTTCTCTTCCAGTTTCAATGAATGGCCGCATTTCCTTTTAAACTCCCTCCCACTGAAAGGAGTAGGCATTGCACTAGAACTCCTTGACTTCTCTCTCTCTCTCTCTCTCTCTCTCTCTCTCTCCTACAGAGCTGGTGACGATGTCTCTCCGAACCGGACCACAGTCCCCTCTTTATATTACATAGAGAAAGTTGGCCAGACCCAGACAGGAACTCACCAAAAAGCCTAATAGAGCAAAGCAATAAACCCAGCCTTTCCAGCCGGGACAGCGCCCACTGACTACAGACATCTCAAGTCTCCCGCGAGCCACGGGAGTCTCCCACATTTGGCTGAGGGCTCCCGGACACCCACGAGTGCAGGGCGATCTCCCGGCTGGACCTGTCACTCAGCCACAGACAGAGCAGCCTGAATGGCCGAATGGAGTACAGTCGCTCTGTCTGTGGCTGAGTGACAGGCAGATGTAGGCTGTGAGCTGAGGCAGAGGGGGGAGGACAGCCCATACTGCTGCATGGGTACTTTTTTTTTCAGGTTGGGTCGGTCCGGCCAATACAGCAGGGAAGGGAAGGAGGGGGGTGGGCGGAGGCAGAGAGAAGACTGTGCTCCACCTGTGATCTGCAGGCCGTAGCAATTAAAAGAAAAACTTTCCCCTGATAAGCGGACTCTTTCTCCACTTTCAGCTGCCACTGTGCAGTGATCTCCTATGTGACAAGTACATGACAGTCCCGGTCTCTTCTATATCAATCCACCGGGCAGACCAGGACTGTCCTGTACTTGTCGCACTGCGCAGCAGCAGCCGAAAGTAGAGAAAGAGTCCGCTTGAGAGGGGATATTTTTTTTTTTTCTTTTAATTGCTCCAGCCTGCAGATCACGACACCCAGTCTTCTCTCTGCCTCTGCCCAACCCCCTCCTGCTGGGGGATTCTCTGACTGGGATGGCTC